>NC_092364.1:2886804-2903316 GCF_030848805.1 Temnothorax longispinosus | reverse complement strand
ACAGTTTGATATATCAAATTTTACCTAATTCAAATATGTTTATGCGCGAGGAATCAGTCACTTTGACGTTCTAATAAACATAGTGTGTTTCCAAATAAAAGGAAGTGACAGAAGTTAAATACAATACCGTGCTTTTGTGAGATCAGTTTAGACATAAAGATCTATTATCACAAGTCATTTGGAAAGGCTATAACGCGACTCTTCTGAAATGGATATCGCAGGCTCTACCGAAGAAACATATTCTTCTGCAAAACCAGGTATGTTAATTATTTAATTAGCTTCATAAGCACAATATAAAAAAAAATTAATTTATCTATTTATTTTTAAAGAAAATGAAACACGGAATATTTTTGGAATTCAGTAATATCTTTGAAAGACGAAATTGCCGCACATATCTTTAGTTCTTTAGTAATTTACAGTTTTCACAATTAGATTATTCTTTCACAGTTTTAATTAATTGATACTGAGTGTTTTCTTAATCCTAAATAGCCACACTTATTTTCGAGTCTGTAATTTGTCATACTCCGGACAATGCGACAAATTTAAACGGTCTCATGGCGAGGATTAAATGTATAAAATATGTTGTATTCATCACAATAGTTTAAAATCTGTTTGCATTTTACGAATACTATAATAATATAATAATAACACAATTGTATGATAATTTTAATTACCAATATGCCATTTTATGTACTTATGCACTACATTTATATATCGTTATTTATTACTTACATATTTGTTACTTTCTGTATCTTTCTAATTATTAGATCTTGCGCGTGTAACCCATATCGATTTAGAATTGAAAGTGAATTTTACTCAAAAGGTTCTTCAAGGAAAAGCGATGTTAAATATAAAAAGGAAACATTCAGCTCAGAAAGTAGTGAGTAGAAATCTTCTTTAGCATTGGGCAAAAAATTTTGACTTGTTATTAATATATTCTTGAACAATTAGATTTTAGATAATTACGAACTTGACATAAAAAGTGTAACAAATCCTAAAACTGAGTCACGTTTAGATTATAATGATAAGCACCAGGTACCTGATAATAATGAACATCATGGTGTCTTGGGAACTTCATTTATTATAGACTTACCACCAATTGTTGATTCCGCTTATGAGTCCGAGTAAATATAAGACATTTAAAGAAAAGTACAATTACTAAAACTGATTGATGTAAGAATTAAATATACCTAATATACGATACTCTTTCAGATGCCAAATTCAAATTGAATATGAAACAAGAACAGACTCTCCTGCATTATATTGGCTAACACCTGAGCAAACTGCCGATGGCGAACATCCCTTTTTACTGTCTAACAACAAGGTAAACTGGCTAAACAAAGATACTTTTCTACATTAACATAGATTATGTAAAAGTTTCTATTTCTTTTAGCTAATTTATGCTAGAGCATGGTTTCCCTGCCAGGATACACCGTCTGTCAAATTTACGTACTCTGCTATGGTAAGAATTTAACACAGGGCATATGTGTACCTATGCATTTCGTATTTATTCATTTATACAAAAAAAAAAAAAAAAAACAATGTACAACTGATTATTGATATTATTGATAAAAGTAGTAAACATTTTCGAAGAAATAGAATGAGTACGTGAAAAAGAAATTAAATGTTTTTAAACATAAATGCCTATTTTCTTAGAGAAACTGTTTTAATTAAACTAAAATAAAATATCAATTTAATTTTTATTGACGTATATTTAATTTTTTAGATCACGGTACCTAAAAATTATGAAGTTATAATGTCTGCACTTCTGCAAGATACGTGCAAATATTCGGAAGGAGACGTATATAGATTAAAACAAATAAATCCGGTACCATCTTACGCGGTGGTTATTTCTGTGGGCGCACTACAGAAAAAACACATCAAAAATACAAAAATCCATATATTAGCAGAAAAAGAATTTATGGGCACCATTGGGAGAATGTTTGAAGTCATGATTGAAAACATATTGAAGACTGCCGAAAGTTTGTGTGGACCTTGTTCTTGGGGTAAAATAACTAAATTTGTTGATATTAATTTATTTAAATTTATATATGATTGAGGAGGAATCTGCAATATTCCGAGAGGTGATAGTATTGATAATTCTATGAAGCAAAAAGTGCATATAATAAATTTATTTTTGTGGATTATCAATCTTGCAATTTTTATTTATTGTTATTATTTTTATGTGTTATTACATTTAAAATAATATCTCTAGATAAACACGATATATGCGTGCTTCCACCAAGTGCTGCCGATTTCGAAATAGAATGTCCATGCGTGACATTTATTTCGCCGACTCTCCTTCGCGGAGGCGATCGTTCTTCTATCAGTTCACTTGCTCGAAACATCTTACAGAGCTGGACAGGAAGTTTAGTTACGTGTTCGAATTATAAGCATTTGTGGTTGAATAAGAGTTTCAACATTTTTATTAGCAGGAAAATTAAAAGTGAACTACTAGACTATCTCAAAGACATGAAGTCTTTTTTGGAAAGGGAAGGATTAAATAACCTGAAAAATATGGTAAGATATTAACTTTGATTACGTGACTAGGATTAGGTCAAAGAAATTGAGTAATAAATAATGTTACACCAAATAATAACATTTTACATTGTATACAAAAAACACACACACACACATTCTTGCATTCATACTGCACTATTTTCTGGAATTGTATTATAGCTCGAAGATCCCAAAAATGATGGCCTAATAAAATGCTTATTACCTAATTTGATGGATTTGTCGCCTCAGAAAGTCACTGAATATGTGCCTTACGAAGCGGGATGTATGCTCTTAGGTGATCTAGAGAATATGTTAGGAGGTCCCTCAGTATTCGAACCATTTTTAAAATCTTACTTTAATGAATTTAAATTCAAAAGTATAAACACTCAAGAGTGGAAAAACTACTTGTATCAATGCTTTCCTGAGAAAAAAAAGGTAACATCACTTCTATACATACAAACTAGTATTCATACTTCTAGTATTTAAAAATAATAACTTTAATGTTGTTTTCAGATGTTAGATGATGTTGTATGGGACACATGGTTCTATAATATCCCTCCTCTACCTGGTGTGCTGGCAAAGACCGCATGGGAAACAAATTTTTTCGAGTTAGCGGAAGCATGTGTCAAATGGGATAACAACCCCGATAATTTATCTGCTATGGAAATATATAAACCGCCCTTTTCTAACATTGAGTGGATAATATTTTTAAACGACTTAAATTTCTTTCATACGGACTTAACCGAAAAGAAACTGGAATCAATTTCAAATCTTTACAACTTTGATCACCGAAATTGTGACATACGGTAATTACGCATTTTTATTCAAATGGATTTACATTGGTTTAATGTAAAACATCCGTATTTTACAGGTGTCTTTGGCTACAATTGTGCATTAAAATTCGATGGGTTAAGAAAGTTAGATCAGCTTTGGACTTTGCCATTCAGTACTGTTCGTTAAATCATGCACGTCCTATATTTCAATATTTGTACGAATGGTCAGACATGCGTCGAACAGCGATCAATAAGTATAAGAAATATAAAGAAAAAATGTTGGCTGAAACTCAGAAAGAATTAGAAAAGATTCTAGAACTAAATTCATAATTATCTCGTTAACAATTGACCAAATTTTTTTACAGGGTAAGACATTAACAACTATAATATAAAATAATTTATTTGTTATAAAGAAAACTCTTCAAAAATGTTGTGTTCACGAAACAAATATGGTAGAAACAAATTCCTACATCACACATTTGTTGTAGGATAATTTCGTTAGAATTTAAAAATTTATTTATTTTGTCTGTGAATTGCAGTTCCAACTTGATTGAAGGCGGCTCGGTTCGTATGATGTATGATGTATGATGAGTATGATGACAATTCCCGTTGGATCGTCGAAAGATGTTTAAATTTAGAAAAATAAAACATTTATTTTTTATGCACAGAATATTGTAACTAATCATAGTAATGTAATTTTTTTGTATGTAACATAAATATATTTGCATAAATTTCTACATTTTATTTTACTTACAATGGACTATACGTATTACTTGAACTGAAATATCAGCTCTTAAAAAAAAAAAACGATTCGTAGATATATATGTAAATATTCTCGATGCTACCTCCTTGGCAATCTCGTTAGCTTGCATTTTGTTCATTTGATGAAAAATAATTATTATATGTATAAGTAAAAATAATGATTACCGCATATTCTCACATTCAGAGAAATTTATAATGTATACTGTTATATTAATGTTCAGTTCTTTATTTATACCATTTATAATTGATGCTAGGAGATTAATTTTTATTGTATATCGCGTACAAGACGGTTATGACGTTATCCCTAGATTTTGATAATTCCATTAATGTTTGATGTTTGCTGGATTCCAGTTGCGAATAAAATGTCTTTGAAATTATTTAGTGCGCGCCGAATTTGTGTGCTAGAATTAAATAAATTATGACATGTAATTAAATTCAAGAATAACTTTTTTTGCAACATAAAATTATATTTAATACATTTTAGGTGAAAAAAACATAGGAAACAAATCAATTGAAATCTTGACTTGAAATAATGCTATATGGTAATATATTGATATATTGTATTATTAGATTTATTAGATCAAAAAGCATTATTAAATTTAATAATAAATTTAAATATCTGTGTATGTAAAAAATATCTTCGTTTGTGATAAAAGACGGAGATTACTTTATCTTTTCTAAAGTTTTACGTCTCAAGGAGAATGAAATTACGCGATTTTAATAAATCAAGAAAATTATTCGCGATTTTTGCTGCGGCGATTTAATTTAATTTCATCTTCTTGTCTTGTTAAAACCACGCACACAATTTTATTCCGCTAAAAACGTTAATATTTAAAAGAAGAAAACAATAGTATTATTAATGGATCAACTGAATCAATGAATCAGTGAATCAATAAATCTGTAACTTAATTAAAGTAAAGCGCGATTCGCGTAGAAATGACAGTTTGAAATATCAAATTTACCTTCGAATATGTTTATGCGCGAGGAATCACAGACACTTTGACGTTCTAATAAACAGAGTATGTTTATTAGAAAATGTTTATTATAAAAGAAAGTGATAAAAGTTAAAAACAATACCGCTTTTGTAAGATCAGTTTAGACATAAAGATCTATTATCACAAGTCATTTGGAAAGGCTATAACGCGACTCTTCTGAAATGGATATCGCAGGCTCTACCGAAGATCCATATATTCTTCTGCGAAACCAGGTACGTTAATTATTTAATTAGTTACATAAGCATAATATAATAAATTTAAAACTTTTTTCTTAAAGAAAATAGAATAAAGAATGTTTGCAGAATTTATTAAAATGTTTGAAGGACGAAACAGTTGCACATATCCTTAGCTCTTAAAGAATATCATATTTCTTGTCATGTACTTGCTCATTACATGTATATATCATTACTTATTATTTATATTTTTTAACTTCTGTAATCTTTCTAATTGTAAGACTTGGCACGTGTAGAAGATATCTATTTAGAATTAAAAATGTAAATTTTAATTAAAAAGATCTCCAAGGAAAAGCGATTTTGTCAATAGAAAGAAAACCTGTAATTAATGAGATAGTGAGTGAACATTTTCTTTTATATCCAACATAAGTCTTGACTTGTTTTATTAATATGTAATATCGAATTATTAGAATTAGATCAACTCATTCCTTATGGAACAGAACTTTTGCAAATCGCACATATATTTAACTTTACATAAGAATTTATTTAATTAAAACAAAAAAATCGAATTGAATCGATCGCTTGTCACTGATATTGTAAACATACTTAATTGTAAGCTCTTTTACCAATTTAATTCATAATTAAAATATCGCGAGCAAATATGTCACATATAAATAAATACAAATAATAATTTCTACATATAAGTTACTAGTAAATATTTGAATTTCATATATAATTAAAATTTAATTAAAATATAATTTATTTGAATTGTTTTTGTGAAGAAGTAAAATAAAAGAACTGCAGAAAAAAAAACAATTATAATGAGATAAAATTTCTTATAAATTATTTTAAAAAAATCGCTGTATATAGCGATTATTAAAGTAACAGAATCTAAAACGCGTACAAGTGTTCGTCAAAATATCGTGAAAAAGAATATTTTGAATTAATATATCTATTTTAATAAAATAGAAAATAATTTTAAGTAATAAAAATAATATGAGAAATAAGAGGACAAAAAAAAGTTGAATTTTGACATTACGTAATTACAAAGCTGTTACGTAAATTTCTCATCGATGTTTTTATTGCCTCAAGGCCTAAACAAAGTCTTCTTTTAAAATTAAAGATAAGTATCCTAAAATATAAATGTATGTTGTTCTATCTAGAAATAATTAATGACTATTGAACTCTATATTCAACTCTATATTATCTTCATATCTACATTAACGTTCTTACATCAGTATCTTTCTTATAACCGTTTATTTTACTTTCAACATGTCAATATAACTTTGTCAAAGATTTTTATTGGATTAAGTATTACAAAATATCGGGTTTTTATATTAATATACGTACATTAAATAAATACGCGGCAAGAATACAGTCTTATATTCATTAACATATGCATTCTTTGAACATCGTGACATACTTCTTATGATATTTTTAATTCGCACAATAGCATTTTTTTTTTGGTAGCGGCGATTATCGCACAGCTGTACTTTTCCTCAGAAATGTTCACAATCCCATGCTTCCGATAATTAATTTCTATATTGGGCAAAATCGCTTAGTGTGCCGAGCAATTAAACGCGTGGGATTGCGTATAATTATCACATCAAGATTGGTTTATTATGGTTCTAGAAGACAGATTATCTCCTCTACTGATCTACTGATCTCTATTGAAGAGTCCTTTTCTTGTTCAGTCCTATATTTCAGCGTTACAACCTTCACATTTTACTACAAACTTGCAACTATACGGTATCATGCACGTCCGTGATACAGATAACGAATAGAGATATCCTTTTGACGGCTTCAAAGGATCGTTAGTAGAGATTTAGCGCTCTATTTATGTTGCGCATTTAGCGAAATCAGCCAAATCAAAATCAATTGTATATTTGACAATATTCGTATATCTCAGTTTCAGATTATAATATCGTGATGTATGTATTACTTCAGATTGTAGAAATTACATAGAATCAACACTTCTTTCATTAATTGTAAGATAAGAGGATTTCGGACAGCATTTTGCATATGTGGCGTATATAAGTACTTCAGAGATAATCACATGTATCGCGAGATAACAGATGAGTAGCTAAATTTAGCGTTAAAAATGCGGCGAGAAAGTAGACCTAACGAATTGTATATGAATTCTGTCAAGATAAGTCAGTACCATCTTATGCGGTCTTTATTGCTGTCGGCGCACCAGAAAAACAAGAAATTAATGCTTGGACCAATCTATATGCCGAAAAAACATATTTTACTTCCGCTCGCCATACGTTCCGTTGCCGTTCAGGCATTAATACTGGAAGCATGTTGGAGATTGCCAAAAGTTAGTGTGGACCTTATATTTGGGGTAAAACATCAACTAAACTTGTTGATATTTGTTTATTTAAATTTGTATATACATTAAATTTTAACTTTGCGTATTATCAATCATCCCTTTTTGCTAATTGTTATTGTTTCTTGTTATATTACATTTAAAATAATATTTCTAGGTAGATACAATATATGCGTGCTTCCACCAAGTATCGCCGATTTTAAAACAGAATGTCCATGCGTGATGTTTATTTTGCCGATTATACTGCCTGGAGATCGTTCTAATATCAGTTCACTTGCCCGGAATATCTCACAGAGCTGGGCAGGATGTTTAGTTACGTGTTCGAATTATGAGCATTTGTGGTTAAATAAGAGTTTCAGCATTTTCATTAGCAGAAAAATTATGAGCAAACTACTGATACAGATTAAAGATATAAACTCTTTTCTCAAAAGAAGAGGACTATACAATCTGTGAAAGAAGGTAAGGTATTAACTTTAATTAAGTCAAAAGAATGAAGTAATAAATAATGTTTTCAAATGAAAAAATCTTACCATGTATACACAACAAACAAACAAACAAACACACACACATTCCTGCATTCTCACTGCAATATTTTCTGAAATTGTATGATAGATTATAGAATCCACAAACGTCACCTGGCCAAAATGCTTATTACCTAATTTGAGAGATTTGTTTCCTGTTATTGAAGCTATCGAATATGTGCCATATGAAAGGGGATGTATGCTTTTAGAAACACTAGAGAATATGTTAGGAGGACCCTCAGTATTCGAACCATTTTTTAAATCTTATTTTAATGAATTTGCATTCAAAAGTATAAACACTCAAGAGTGGAAGGACTACTTGTATCAATACTTTCCTAAGAAAAAAAAGGTAACATCGCTTCTATACATACAAACTATTAGTCCAAGATCCCAGGGCTCCCAGACGTAACTTATTTTGTGAAAGACAAAATGTGGGACATTGAGTAGTGTTCATATGAACTTTGAATACCTGCGTACCTGCAAAGGTGGTTAGACGGCCGATTTACAGGTACCAGGTGAGAAAGGTAAGTAAAAATAGGCCTAACTTAACTTAAATTCTGACGGCTGATTTTTATATATACTTTATAAAATATTATTACAAAATAATATTTAACACTGCCAGACATTTTCCGCCGGCCATAACTTCCGCCAGACGCTTTAAAGCTACCTAAAATAAAAAAAATGAACTTTACTTACATTCTGACGCTTGATTTTTATATATGTTACTTAGCGGACTATTTCAAAACTATATGTGCTTAGCCAGACAAATCGTAAGGGCCAAACATTCCCCCAGACACCAAAAACATTCAGCCGTGAGTATGAGCGCGAGGGTACTATGCTCGCGTTTTAGAGCGAGTGAGATATCTATGTGAACTAATTTACCCCTCTTAAACTCAGTCTTATAATATCTATGAAGATAAGTCAGAAAAAAACACCGTCCTTTTTTATTACATTTTCTTCAACAAAAACACACGTTTCATCAAAAACAGCTTGATGGAGTTGACGATGGAGTTGATATGTATAAGTATATTATATGTATAAGTATATGTATAAGTATATTTTGTAACCAAAAGACAAAAAAACATAGATCAAAAAGACTGCCATTACATTCATCTAATAAAAACGATTTTCTGAATAAGATAGATAAAGAAGACGAAACATTTGCGGAGTTGATTAATAAAGTTAAAAATTGTATTCATACAAAAATATATTATCACAAAAATTGTCAATTGGAATATTCTTATAAAACATCGTAAAAAAAAAAAAAAAAAAAAAAAAATTAAAACAAAGTGGCATGATGTTCGTCAACTCCATCAAGCTGTTTTTGATGAAATGTGTGTTTTTGTTAAAGAAAATGTAATAAAAAAAGGACGGTGTTTTTTTTTGACTTATCTTCATAGATATTATAAGACTGAGTTTAAAAGGGGTAAATTAGTTCACATAGATATCTCACTCGCTCTAAAACGCGAGCATAGTACCTTCGCGCTCATACTCACGGCTGAATGTTTTTGGTGTCTGGGGGGATGTTTGGCCCTTACGATTTGTCTGGCTAAGCACATATAGTTTTGAAATAGTCCGCTAAGTAACATATATAAAAATCAAGCGTCAGAATGTAAGTAAAGTTCTTTTTTTTTATTTTAGGTAGCTTTAAAGCGTCTGGCGGAAGTTATGGCCGGCGGAAAGTGTCTGGCAGTGTTGAATATTATTTTGTAATAATATTTTATAAAGTATATATAAAAATCAGCCGTCAGAATTTAAGTTAAGTTAGTCCTATTTTTACTTACCTTTCTCACCTGGTACCTGTAAATCGGCCGTCTAACCACCTTTGCAGGTACGCAGGTATTCAAAGTTTATATGAACACTACTCAATGTCCCACATTTTGTCTTTCACAAAATAAGTTACGTCTGGGAGCCCTGGGATCTTACTCTATATACAGTTTCACTAGTATTCATATTTTTAGGATTTAAAAACAACGAGTTCAATGATGTTTTCAGATGTTAGATGATGTTGCATGGGGCGTGTGGTTCTTTGATGACCCTCCGCCACCTATCGTGCCAAAAAAAACCGCATGGGAAACAAAGTATTGTGAGTTAGCGATAGAATGGATCAAATGGGATTGTCAAACCCATAATATACCTGATGCTTTAAGGAATAGAAAAATCAATTTATACTTGGAAAGAATATTATTCTTAAACTACCTATATGATTTTCATGAGAAATTGACCAGGAAGAAGCTGATATGTATTTTAGAACATTACAAATTCGAGGAATATTACCAACATAATACAAAAATACGGTAAATATTTATATCTTTATTTAGAGTGATTCACATTTGCTTAACATAAAGCGCATTTATTTCGCAGATTCTCTTGGCTGCTATTATGCATTAAAATTCGATGGGCTGAGAAAGTCGACTCAGCTTTGAACTTTGCTATTGAATTTTGTTCGTCAACTATTGCACGTCCTATATTTCAACAATTGTATGAATGGAAAGAAATGCGCGAACAAACGATCGATACATATAAGTGTAATAAAGTAAAAATGATATATGAAACCCAGAGAGAATTGGACAAAATTCTACATCTAAAATCATGATTATCTGGTTATCATTAACCTAATTATCTGTTTTAATCACTAACTTGTTAGTAATTGTAATATAAAATTATTTATTTATTATAAAAAAAGTTTTTAAACTGTTTATGGAACAAATATGAGGAAAACAAATTTTTATAACACGCATTTGATATAAGATAATTTCATTAAAATGTAAGGAATTGTGTATGTAGCTGTTTTGTTTAAGTAATTGCAAAGTCAACAATTAAAGAAAGATCGGTTCGCTGTGATGCATGATAACAATTCTCATTGGATCGTCAAAAAACGTATTTTATAAAAACAAAAATGTATCTTTATATACAAAATATCTTGTAATTAACCATTGTAATGTAATTTTTTGTACGCAACATAAATATATCTGCATACGTTTCTGAATATCGTAGATACACGTAAATGATCTCATGACGTCAATGATCTAACTCCTTGATTAATTACGTTAGTATAGCTCAAACTTTATCTATTTAATAAAAAATAATTATATAAGGTGAAAATAATGATTACTTCATATTCTAGCTTCAAGAAAAATTTATAATGCATATTATGCTGATAATGTCTAGTCTCTATTTAATTTGTAATATCTATAATTGATGCTAAAGGATCAATTTTTATTATCTATCACTTTCGCGACAGCTAAGACGTTATCCCTTACGAATTTTGACAATCCATTAATGGTTGTCGTTCGCTGGATTTCAATTGCTAAAGAAAAGCAGTCTGCGATACGAAATTATTCGCTTCGCAGCAAATTTGTGCGCTAGAATTAAATAACATCAAAAGTAGATCAATCAAAATCTTGACGTAAAACATTGCTGAAGAGTAATATATTAATGTACCTATATGAAGGAATATGTAGGTATGCATTCATGTGGAATTTTATATTAATACGTATTTGGAAAATCATAATCAAAATTTTGTGCACATATAAACACTATGCAAATCACTTATTTTACCACAGTAATACTTCAATCAGATTTGCGCTTTAAATTTTCGGCTGTCTGACTGTAACTCGCTAATCAATTTAAAATCCGAACTCGGGAAAACAAACTATCGTCAAATCAATTCCACAAAATGCAGCCCATATCGCACGTATAATTTTTAATTCGAATGTAGGGAATATATTTTAGGGAATTAAAAATTGTTATACAAAATGTTGAAAGATATTGACCGCAAAAGTTTAAACCTTGTCTTGCGCTTGGTTTTTTCGTCAGGCAAGTTATTAAATAAAAAGTACATTGCAATCACTAGGATGTCATGACTCAACCAGGCAGGCAGCATGCTACATGCCGTTCTGTGGCGTAGTACAACATGATCCGTTTCAATGGATAATTAGTGATTTCATTAATACATTCAACTAATTGATTAACACTCCTATTGAAATGATAGAATTAGGGAAACAAATTTTAAAAATATTATAAAATATTTATTTTTAGAAAATGAGAATTTTTTAATGGAACGTATATTTCTTTTGTGGAATTTGCAAACATCTAATACTTTCTTGCATGTCTTTCAATAAAAATAAATTTTATAACATAATGCATCTTTACGTCTATCAAGATACTTATAACTTTTCAATCAATTTCAGATTATGTATGTACATGAATTGCAGGATTGAGTAATGTGAGCAACGGAGAACTATGTAACATATCGATTGTTTAGTAGTAATTAACTTAATTGTGATGCATTGAATACAATATTTGACATTTACTTTAAATTACGTTAAATATTACGTGTCCACTATATATGTGTGTGCATATCATGTGAAGCTTATTTCTTGGAGCACGATAATAATACACGGCTGTTGGCCAACTTATAACTCCACCCCCCTCTTTCTCCTCGAAAACGACCTTAACACGGTAGCAGTCCGAAAGATTGAAAATCCAATGAAAAAGATAATTTTGCCCGGTGCACTAAATGCACGTAAAATACTTTTTTAATCACCAATTCCTTTACTTTCTACCTATTTAGAATAAAGCAAAAGTGCATCTGAGTATTAGAAAGAGAAGAAATACGACCATGACAGTTTGATTTACTGAATTTACCTAATTCAGATATGTATATGTGCGAGAAATCACAGACATTTTGACACAGGCCCATGCGAAAAAAAAGTGAAAGTGGCCCAAATCCCGGGCGTCGATGCCAGAGGGGCGCTAAAAGTCACTTTACCGATTAAGCTTTTATTCAACTGCGGAAGGGAGCGCCAAATTCATGGTATGTCCCGGGCGCAGTTTTCTCTTCGCACGGCCCTGCTTTGACATTCGACATTATAATAAACAAAATGTTACCAAACAAAGGAAAACGGTTACAAGTTAAAACTAATACTGCTCCTTCGTGAAGCGAGTTTAGACAAAGATCTATTACCGCAAGTCATTTGCAAAGGCTACAACTCGATTCCCTAAAATGGATTTTGCAGTATTATCTACTACAGATCCACACTCTTTTGCGAAACCAGGTATTTCAATTATTTAATTAGCTATATAAACATAATATATAAAATTTTAAGCTTACTTACTTATTTTCTTTTTGGAGAAATAGAGAATAAGGAATATTTGCGGAAATTATTAATACGTTTAAAAGACAAAACTGCTGCACATATCCTTAGCTCTTTAGCAATTTATAATTCTCAAAATTAGATTATTCTTTCACAGTTTTAACTAACTTAACATTCTGCGCACCTTCTTGAATACATAAAATATATTAAATTTACAACGAGCATAAAAGTATAAAAATCGTTTGTTTTAGAAATTTTAGAAATAATATCCCTACACACAATTGTATAATAATTTTATAATTGCAATATATATTATTTTTCGTCATATACTTCCTCAATACATGTATATGTATATCTCATTACCTATTATTCATATTTTTTAATTTCTGTATCTTTCTAATTGTAAGAAGAGGCACGTGTAAAACATATCGATTTAGAATTGAACGTGGATTTTTATGATAAAGTTCTCAAAGGAAAAGCGATTTTAACTATAGAAAGGAAACCTTCAGTTAACCAAATAGTAAGTAAATGTTTTCCTCCATATCGAACAATAATTTTGTCTGGTGTTGATATGTAATATTGAATGTGTAATATTAGATTTTAGATAGCTTCGGACTTGTTGTGTTAAATGTCACAGACATTGACGAAAAACCTTTAGATTGTCATGATACAGATGTTGATAGTGCAGCTCTTGGAAGTCCTATTAACGTACAGTTACCACAAGCTGTTGATATTATTTATAACTCTGAGTAAATATAAGATATATTTTAGAATAGTACAATTACTAACAATTATTAATTTAGAAAGATGAATACGCTCATAATACGCTATTTTCAGATATAAAATTCAAATTAAATATGAAACAATTTCAACCTCTCCTGCATTACATTGGCTAACACCTGCGCAAACTGCTGATAATTTATATTCCTTTCTTATATCTAACAACAAGGTAAACCGACTATATAAGGATATTTTTTTTACATTAACATAGATTATGTAAAAGTCTCTGTTTTTTCAGCTAATATATGCTAGAGCATGGTTTCCCTGCCAGGATACCCCGTCTGTCAAATTTACGTACACTGCTAAGGTAAGAATTTAATCACAGGTAGTATTTGTATGCATTCCGCATTGATTCATTTACAATATTTACATAAAAAGAATGACGTGCGACTGATTATTATTAATATTATTGATAAAAATAATAAAAATTTACGAAAAGATGGAATGCATTAGTGAAGAAATGAATCAAATGTACATTCAAACTCAAATCCCTAATATTTTCTTATAAACTTTTTATTTTAATTAAATTAAAATAAAGTATCTATTTAATTTTTATTGACATATATTTCATGGTTTAGATTTCAGTACCAAAAGTATTTACAGTTCTAATGTCCGCTGTTTTGCGAAATAAAAACTCCGAAAATCCGAAATTAGACGTATATGAATTCTGTCAAGATAAGTCAGTACCAGCTTATGCGGTCATTATTGCTGTGGGCGCACTAGAAAAAGAAGAAATTAATGCTTGGACCAGTCTATATGCCGAAAAAACATATATTTCTTCCGCTCGCTGTACGTTCCGCTCAGGCATTAATACTGGAAGCATGTTGGAGGTTGCCAAAAGTTTGTGTGGACCTTATATTTGGGGTAAAACATCAACCAAACTTGTTGATATTTGTTTATTTAAATTTAATATATACATTAAATTTTAACTTTGCGTATTATCAATCCTCCCTTTTTGCTAATTGTTATTGTTTCTTGTTATATTACATTTAAAATGATATTTCTAGGTAGATACGATATATGCGTGCTTCCACCAAGTATCGCCGATTTTAAAATAGAATGTCCATGCGTGATGTTTATTTCGCCGATTCTACTGCCTGGAGATCGTTCTAATATCAGTTCACTTGCCCGGAATATCTCACAGAGCTGGGCAGGATGTTTAGTTACGTGTTCGAATTATGAGCATTTGTGGTTAAATAAGAGTTTCAGCATGTTCATTAGCAGAAAAATTATAAGCAAACTATTGATACAGATTAAAGATATGAACTCTTTTCTCAAAAGAAAAGGAATAGCCCATCTGCGATATAAGGTAAGGTATTAACTTTAATTAAATAAAAAAAATGAAGTAATAAATACCTAATGTTTCCAAATGAGAAAATCTTGCCATACATAAACAACAAACAAACAAACAAACACACATTCCTGCATTCTCACTGCAATATTTTCTGAAACTGTATGATAGATTAAAGAATCCACAAATGTCGCCTGGCCAAAATGCTTATTACCCAATTTGAGAGATTTGTTTCCCATTATTGAAGCTACCGAATATGTGCCATATGAAAGGGGATGTATGCTTTTAGAAACACTAGAGAATATGTTAGGAGGACCCTCAGTATTCGAACCATTTCTTAAATCTTATTTTAATGAATTTGCATTGAGGAGTATAAACACTCAAGATTGGATAAAATACTTGTATCAATACTTTTCTGACAAAAAGAAGGTAACTACTCTTTTATACATACAAACAACAGTTTCACTAGTATTCATATTTTTAGCATTTAAAAACAACGACTTCAATGATATTTTCAGATGTTAGATGATGTTGCATGGGTCGTGTGGTTCTTTGATAACCCTCCGTCACCTATCATGCCGGAAAAGACCGCATGGGAAGCAAAGTATTGCGAGTTAGTGAAAAAATGGTTCATATGGGATTGTCAAACCCATAATATACCTGATGCTTTAAGGGATAGAAATATCAATTTACACTTGGAGAAATTTTTATTCTTAACCTACCTACATGTCCTACATCAATTTCGTGCAGATTTAATAACCGAGGAGAAACTAAAACGTATTTTAGAACATTACAAATTCGAGGAATACTGCGAAAATATTGCTGTAATGCGGTAAATATATATATCTTTATTCAGATTGATTCACATTTGCTTAACGTAAAGCGCATTTATTTCACAGGTTCTCTTGGCTGCTATTATGCATTAAAATTCGATGGGCTGAGAAAGTCGACTCAGCTTTGAACTTTGCTATTGAATTTTGTTCGTCAACTTTTGCACGTCCTATATTTCAACATTTGTACGGATGGAAAGAAATGCGCGAACAAACAATCGATACATATAAGTGTAATAAAGTAAAAATGATATATGAAACCCAGAGAGAATTGGACGAAATTCTACATCTAAAATCATAATTATCTGGTTATCATTAACCTAATTTTCCGTTTTAACCACTAACTTATTAGTAACTGTCGTATAAAATTATTTATTTATTATAAAAAAAAGTTTTTGAACTGTTTATGGAACAAATATGAAGGAAACAAATTTTTATAACACGCATTTGATATAAGATA
>NC_092364.1:1362093-1591383 GCF_030848805.1 Temnothorax longispinosus | reverse complement strand
TTACTAAGAATATATTTCGTCTGGTCAGACAAGTTTGGAATTAGAATTAGAACTATTTAGAAATGTACTTAAATCATGAAAAATAATAAATCTTTATTAAAGTACTTGGCTGCCATCCCGTGCGTCTTAAAAGTTTGCATAAAAGAATATATGAGAAAACATTTTTCGTTTTATTTTCTCAACTTTAGTTATGGAATAGCGCGCAGACTAGTATTTGAATTTATTTTCAAAATACTTTTGCGAAGCAAGTTATACAATACATAAATATATATATTATATGCATTTCATATAAAGAAACTTTCTCTTTTGCTTTTTTTATATCACTTTGTTTTAAAAAATATAAAATTATTGAAAAATATGAATGAAAGAGCTAGAATTAGATTAAATTGGCGCGTTGTAAAAATAAATAAAATTAGCGCGTTCTTTATTAAGTCTTTTACCAAATAAAATTTATTAAGTAGAGAAATTAGAATGCATTATGCCAGTGTAAATATTTCGTGATTTTTTATTTTGATATATTGAAAAAATCTTTGAATATATATTGTTTTTTTTTATGTGTGTATGCACCAATTTAGATAACATATAACTCTGGAAGAATGTAAAGGATGTAAAGAACCAGACTTCAAATTTTATTAAAGAAGGGAAAATAAAGAGGAAAGAAGGGAAAATAGAGCACATATATTTTATACAATTAATTCTTATCATGTTTGATAAAAATATCAATTTCTTCTTATTTTATGTAAATACAGAAATATCTTGTTCCAGTCTTCGTCATTATCGTGAATCATGCTGTCACGAACACCATGAAGAGATTCAAATAGAAGTTTCATGTTTTTAAAATGTTAATATTTTATCTATTAAAGAGAGTTCTTTTTTTACGTCCTTTTCTTTGTCATAATTTTTCATTAATTAGGTACCTCAGTATTAAATTCAAAAAATAATTTTATTATAATATATCTGAGACACTATATATTAGCTAAATAAAATTATTAATGTATTATATTTTCATGGTGTTCTTAATCTCTCGAAAATCGTATATATTTGGCAATTATACAGAGAATTCAATAAATCGAATTTATACTTTATATATTCCAGAGTTACATATTTATAATAATGTATCCTAGCTTATCCATTAAGGTAACAGATTTATAAAACATTATATCTATCTGTATAATATTTTTATATTCTTAATTTAAATTTTATTTTTTTTTAACAGTTGTAATACAACCAGAAATAATCATAAAATTTAGATATAAAGCAGTTTACAATAATAAATAATAGCCCAGTCAAATTAAGATTTTGGATGAAAAAATTGCCGGCAAGCTGGAAATTGGTATACAGGTTCATTTTAGTGTTCTTTTAAACATACTAAAAGTCCCCATACATAGAGCATGAGCCGGCTGCGCTATCTTGAAAAAAAGAGTACAAAAATGAGTTTTTTGCGAATAACTCGGAAATTATTAGTTTCACGAAAAAAAAACATTTAGAGCAAAAATGTAGTTGATAAAATTCCTTGCAATTTGGTTTTTTGTAGAACTTCGTACGACCATTAGTTCCCAAGATAGAATTTTTTGAAGCATTGAGCAAATGACGAAAGAGCTGTTTCTTCGAGTGTTTTTTCAAAATATCTCAGTTCTGGCTGTCCGAAAGTAAAAAATGCATACAATGAAAGTGAAAGATAATTAAATTACCTACAAAATGCATTATTTATGTTATACCGCGCGATTAATATTTCTAGAAATATTACGGTTTAAATGAAATTTTGACTTTTGGAAATTGTGAGAATAAATATTTCCTCGCAATATAAGTCGGAAATGGGTAGTCCTACGTAAAACATTGTTAAAATCAAGTAGAAAGGTTATTAAATTTTCATTATTTTGGTTTTTGACCGATTTGCATACGACTAATAGTATTTTTGATATCCGTAAAAGAAACGGTTTTTAGGTACACTTCTCAAAATGGCGGACTTTCGAGTTATCTTTTTTAAAAAAATACACATGTTTCTTGAAGTTTATTAAATTATCTTTAAAATGATTTTTTATTTGACTTTCTGTGATGAATACTTCCAGAGATATAGCCTTTTAAATATTTGTTTATGTTAAAAATTTCTTAATAATTTACAGTTTTTTTACAAAACATGACATAAAATTACTTTAGAAAAAATAATATCGACATTTGTTCAAAAGTTTATATGCATATGTATGTGATCCTGCAGTGGAACCGGTTTTGAAATGAAAGTTTTTAAAAAATTGTTATTTCAATTATGCCTTTCTTAAGAGTTTTTGTAAAAAAATGGAGTTTGCCACACTTTTTTTAATTTTCTCAGTTTCTATGAGAGATACGTACAAAATGTTTCAGACCAAATTTGAAGCTTATAAAATTTCCTGAAAAACAGTATATTCAGCATTAATATGTGACCAACAATTATACCAACAACAGATGCTAGAATAATGTTACTCTTTTTTCCTCAGTTTACCGTAATTTTTAATGATTTAAATATTGTCGAAAAAATTTATTTGGAAATTTTTGCGGTCAGCGTAAGTTTCAAATCTCATTATACATGATGTAAGCTTCCCGTTGGTCTTTGGGTTAAATTTTTAAGACAGGTAGTATTCGAGATATAGGGCGTCAAAAGTGGCCGCAACAAATTTTTGTTTTATATGCAGTTTTTTATGTTTTTATTGGTTTAATTATTAGTATTTCAACAATAAATATGCATCCCTTACTTGCACTGTGTGCTCGCCTCTGTATATAAAACAGAAATTTGTTGCGGCTATTTTTGACGCTCTATATCTCGAATACTACCCGTCTTAAAAATTTAACCCAAAGACCAACGGGAAGCTTACATAATGTATAATGAGATTTGAAACTTACGCCAACCGCAAAAATTTCCAAATAAATTTTTTCGACAATATTTAAATCATTAAAAATTACGGTAAACTGAGGAAAAAAGAGTAACATTATTCTAGCATCTGTTGTTGGTATAATTGTTGGTCACATATTAATGCCGAATATACTGTTTTTCAGGAAATTTTTTAAGCTTCAAATTTGGTCTAAAACATTTTGTACGTATCTCTCATAGAAACTGAGAAAATTACAAAAAAGTGTGGCAAACTCCATTTTTTTACGAAAACTCTTAAGAAAGGCATAATTGAAATAACAATTTTTTAAAACCTTTCATTTCAAAACCGGTTTCACTGCAGGATCACATACATATGCATATAAACTTTTGAACAAATGTCGATATTATTTTTTCTAAAGTAATTTTATGTCATGTTTTGTAAAAAAACTGTAAATTATTAAGAAATTTTTAACATAAACAAATATTTAAAAGGCTATATCTCTGGAAGTATTCATCACAGAAAGTCAAATAAAAAATCATTTTAAAGATAATTTAATAAACTTCAAGAAACATGTGTATTTTTTTAAAAAAGATAACTCAAAAGTCCGCCATTTTGAGAAGTGTACCTAAAAACCGTTTCTTTTACGGATATCAAAAATACTATTAGTCGTATGCAAATCGGTCAAAAACCAAAATAATGAAAATTTAATAACCTTTCTACTTGATTTTAACAATTTTTTACGTAGGACTACCCATTTCCGACTTATATTGCGAGGAAATATTTATTCTCACAATTTCCAAAAGTCAAAATTTCATTTAAACCGTAATATTTCTAGAAATATTAGTTGCGCGGTATAACATAAATAATGCATTTTGTAGGTAATTTAATTATCTTTCACTTTCATTGTATGCATTTTTTATTTTCGGACAGCCAGAACTGAGATATTTTGAAAAAACACTCGAAGAAACAGCTCTTTCCTCATTTGCCCGATGCTTCAAAAAAATCTATCTTGGGAACTAATGGTCGTACGAAGTTCTACAAAAAACCAAATTGCGAGGAATTTTATCAGCTACATTTTCGCTCTGAATGTTCTTTCCCGTAAAACTTATAATTTCCGAGTTATTTGCAAAAAACCCATTTTTGTACTCTTTTTTTCAAGATGGCGCAGCCGGCTCACGCTCTATGTATGGGGACTTTTAGTATGTTTAAAAGAACACTAAAATAAACCTGTATACCGATTTCCAGCTTGCCGGCAATTTTTCATTCAAACGCCCAAAAATAATCTAATTTGACTGGGCTATAAAGAGGATATAAATACTAGAATATTTCATTGCTGCTACTTGTTCAATTTAAATTATTTGTTATATAATTTAATATGATCCTTTTGCATACTAATAATTATCGAAAAAAAACCTGTTATACGTATATGCAATATATTTACAAATCCATTACCTCAAGATTAAAATAAAAATAATTTAAAACTCACCGGTATGATGCGCAGCAGCGGAGTTGTAGTATACAAGACGCGAATCTGTAAAATACAAATATATCTAAATTAAAGTATTTTGCAACGTAATTAATAATACATAAATTTTCGATAAAACGCTCTGTTAAATATTAACTTTTATAAAATTTTATACATGTTATATTACATATATTTTATAAATAAAATTTTAATAATAAAAATTTAATTTTTATCTAATCCAAACAGTTATAAATTTTAAACGTGTCGAAATATTTCACGTATGTCTTCATCAATTATTAAACAAATATTTTACAAATATTCTATTCAATGTTTTGACTATTTCCCAAAATTAAATCTTAAATATGTTACACACATTATGCACAATAATAATATAAAACAGTACTATGCAATAATTAATCCTATACAAATAATAAATATATAAAATAAATTAGGAGATGCTCACCTCATGGTTGCTCCGCTGTCGCCCGATGCCTCCCTGGCCTCCTCCTCCTCCTCTCGTTTCCTCGTTGTTGCACTCACGAAACACCCGCCTCACGAAAATACGCTAATTAATTATCACGCGCGTAAGAGTCATTAGAATGCAGCAATCGTGCGGCACTTTGTACGGCACTTCCGTTAATCGCGACATTATTCGCACGCACGCACGCACTTTATTATATTCCTGTACACAATTATGTATTTTATCATATAGCGACGGAAAAAATAACACGAGAAAAGTACCATTATGCGTACGAAAGATGCGTACCTGCGATTAACCCATAACTGCCCGAGCGATAGATTTCGATCGAATAACTCTCTCCAGATATGCGTCTTCACTATTCATCTCTTGTACGAACGTCGAATTTACGCTGTCCATTTGACGAATATCGAATTACGTGGCTCGTTATAACGTTAATTACTAAATTAAACGCGCTGCGACGCTGCTCGACTCGGAGCTCGGAGTCCGTTCGCGAAGTCGCGTTAACGAGGATCATCGTCAAAATGGCTGCCAACTTTACGCGCGGAACGAAATATATGAATCGCACTGAACGATTAAATAAGTTGCGATAAATCGTCTGAAAATACGCAAACGGATCCCAATATTGCACTCGCGATATTTCTCAAACGCGTATTTCCCACGCGATATACATATTATTGAATAAACGATCGTATCACGGATATATCGCAATTTTCCGATGAGTTACTCGAGCGCCGCCGCGCCGTTTCGGCGGGCCGTGTATTACTCCGCGCATTTGAATCGCACAAGTCACGTCTACATCGAAACCTGAAAGTACGACGCGGACGCGGATATAAAATCTCGAATCCAAGCGCCGCCAATGAAATAATTATCACCCGTGAGCATCGCGACGAAATAGCCATTTGTATTTCCCGTTATCTACGACTTTGAATCTCTCTTTCGAGTAAATTAATTGCGCCGGTTATCTACCTCAAACGAACTACCGCCGCCTGCTCCGATGATTTACGAGTCGTTAATTACGGTAATTGATCGATCGTGCGGGCATGCAATCACTGATCGTTTGTAGATCGAATGACCAGTGTCTCGTGTCTCTTGCTACTTGCCGTGATCGAGTCCCGAAAAGTAATAACGCGACACCTACGCACCGCTATGCCTGTCTCCCTCGAGCCTCGCCGCGCGAATAATGACTACGTCACCGTCACCGTATCGATCCGCCGCATGACGTCACGGCCTACCCCTCCTAAGCGGCACGACGCGCGCGGCCGCGGCCGGTTCAAAAATACCGAAAACTTTCAACGAACAATAAGAGATCAACGTATGCCGAATTTTTCGTTAACTTTCACAGGTTTAACTGGCTGTATTTTCTACGTTCTGTCTCGGTGGTGTCTGGTCGACGTAGCTGTCTCTCGAAACGCGTGTTATATATCGCGAACACGTAGTGATCATTAGCCTGGCGATTACGTAACTCCCTCATACTACGTTTACGCGAGCGTTACTTCTGTAGTAACTTACGATATATCATTCGTTTACGCGGAGTAACGTATCGTAAGTTACTACAAAATCCCGTTTACGCGAAGGACGTATCGTAAGTTACTACAGAAGTAACGCTCGCGTAAACGTAGTAACAGTCAGTACGTGAGAGATATCGAGGCGACGGTGGCTGTTTACGCGGAAAAGATATTTTTGCGCGATTTATCTATATTTAAGAAATATAATACATGAACAAATATAAAAAAGTTTTATCTATAATTTTACATACGTATTTCCAATATATGTGTACATTTTATTGTAATATACATGCATATTTGGGAATCGAGGAATGGAACGTACACGTCTATCATTTTTTGCCGCGATATATATTTCGCATCAGTTTTAGGTGATCAAGTATTTCCTATGCTACTGATGTCCATTTGTCAACGATGATCGTTTTGTAATGGAACCATTATTTAAGAAGTGTATATACGTTCGAAGTTCAACGATAAAGTTGTTTGAATAAGAGGGGTAGAATATAGAGAGAATTGAGAACTTGTATACTGAACGCCCTTATTTATTATGAAATAGAGGCTCTTCAACGAGCAGGAGAAGATGACGATATCGAGACAGGTAAATACACTTGTTTTCAGCCGAATGTGCAAGAGATAAATATAGCATTACGCAGACATATAATTATACGTGACAATGCTGCACTGTTAAAGGTTGGAGGATGAAATTTAAACCAATACCATGAGTTACATTTATTTTGTTATTTTTAACTACCATGTGCGTCAAAATTTATTAATTTGAAACAAAATAGGATTATTTCAACTCCATTGGTTTAGTCAAATTAACATTGTTTTAGTTAAATTAACTACATATTGAGTAGGAGCAGTGGCGACCTATGGAATAGTTAAAAATTACTCAAAATTGAGTTCAATTTAACCCTATGAATTTAACAGTGTGGAGGGTGAATATTAGTCGTTCTTGCAAACATCGTAATATAGATTATTGATTAATGATTACAGAGACATTATAGAACGACGTACGCGGAACACAGCGAACACGCCCCTGGCAAATCAACTGGTATAATTTTCTCCTCTATAAAATTATCATAATTCTTGGAAGAAAATGTGAAAAAGAGATGTTGATTCACTCGAATACTTATTAATGCCATGCTGTTACTTGCGAGAATTTTATAATAGATGCCTACACGAAAGTGTATTTCACTCCCTGAGAACACGACAATATGTTGGAATTTCTCGGAGGCGGATTACATTTCTCAATTGTATGACATGACATCGTTACATTACGTATAATTACAACTTTGATACCGGTAGTAAGGTACCGACAAACTTCCGCGGCGTCAAATTATTAACAGATTGTTAATTTTAAGTTGTATAGGGATGACGAAGTTGACGCAAACGCGCTTATCCGTAGTGCCTTACGAACCTTTGTCACGCATGATACTATATAACTTTTTTTATTGATACAAATGTTAGTAGTTACTTGATTCCATTTTGTTACCAACGTTAACTACAAGCTATTCGCACAAAGCAAGCATACCGCATAAAGTTATATACAAGAAGTAAGTTTACAGAAATATTTTTGCAAAATAGTCTTTTATATATTTGAATATATAATTATTTAAATATATTTAAATATTATTTTAAAAAAAGAGACAGTGTTCCCATAAAATACATACTGCAATGTCATGTACGAGATCCATTCAAAAAGTTTCCAAATTTTGTTTTTATAATTTTTAAGGGTTTACTTACAATTTATTCAGTCCTACCTCCTTCGAAATATGTTCCTTCTTGGTTGACATCACTTTTAATCTGACCCCCCGTAAATTTTTTTTTTTTTTTTTTTTACAAAATTCACGTTGAAAAGCCAAAGGATTCGACATCAAGGAAAATTCGCAGACGGACTTATATCTCGAAAAATGCGGAATTGCTTCCAGAAGTGAAAACGGCATTGAGAGCGATGTGTCAACCGAGAAGGAACATATTTCGAAGAAGATAGGGCTGAATAAGCTGTATGTAAACCCTAAAAAATTATGAAGAAAAAATCTGGGAACTCTTATTTGAAGATTTCGTACAATTTGTCGCTAGGTAGTAAATTTTTAAGATTGCTTTTTTAAATAAATATAAGAAAATTTATCACTTTTGATTGTAGCAACTATGAAAATACAGATACTCTCTTTCAATTTCTTATTATTTACCATCTCTGGTTTGTGGCGACCAGTTCAATGGTCTTCGAAATGCTCCAAGACGCTATATAGCGGGTTCAGTTTCTTCGGGATATATATGTTGATGTATCTGTGCCTGACTCATTTGATGTATATCATCTTTGTTGTCGAAAACCTAGCAGACTTGATCTCGTGTTGCTATGTTTCCCTTGATCTAATCGGCTTATTGTCTAAAGCGAGTACTATTGTAATCTATCGCGATCGGATTATTAATTTGATCGAAATACTGCAAGAAAAACCCTGCAAGGCCTGCGATAAGGAAGAGATTGATATTCAGATGAAATTCGATCGTTTAATCAGGTTGGTATATTTAAGCGCTGATACGATTGTCAACGACTTACAGTAAATAATTAAATCGATAAGTGAGTCGAGAATACATACAAACTGAAAAGAAAAGTCATGTACCATTTTGCAAAATTCACAATATAGTTATTATGAGCAATGAATTAAACTGTTTGAACCAATGTGCGTGTGGAATGCGATAAACCGGACTCGGTCAACATGTGAAATGGTTTAGTTATTAGGTCTGTCAACGGTGAGCATCATCTGATAGGGCCATAGCACACAGAAAAACTTAAGCAGTAAGACTTAAACAATGATCAAATTGATCAATCACAGTAAAGTATTCTCGGAAACTTAAGATAAGCTATTGGTCAATTTGCTTACTGCTTAAGTCTCAGTGAAAAACCCATACTGTGACATGACCGAGTCCGACTGCTTCTCATGTGTTCAGACGTTTGAATTAATTACTCAATAACTAATATTGCGAATTTTGCAAAATGGTACAGGACTTTTCTTTTTAGTTTGACTTAATCTACCATTACCTTTCGGTTGGTCAGTTACTTAATTAGACATCCTGTATATGAAAATTTGTTATGGGGACTCTGGGAGTGTTATTCAATTTGCATAATTTTCAGATAATTTTTGTCTGTCTTTATTATATACCGATTATTATACATTTATTATGTATTTTTGAAATCTAGATCATATTCTATGCCTTATATAATTGTGTGCTCGATGTCGGCGATATGTTGTGCGATAAGAGGAACGCTATATGTGTTAGAGGGCCAGATACCATTTGGGTACTTTGTGTGGGTACCTTAGGATTGCACCTCGTTTCTTATACTGTTCTTAACGTCTGTTCAGCTGATTGTATCTCTAATTATTGCCATAATTGTAATCCTCGCGTCGGATACCGTAGTATTTGGATTTTGCTTACAAACATGCGCACAATTCGAAATTCTGAAGCATCGCCTTCAGAAAATGATAAAATTCTCACATAATGAGAAGAAAGAGGAGGACACCCTGACAAGTTCGTTGAATATATCGAATAAAACGAGTAGATTAGCGGAACACGTTTCCCATCATCTATGTATAATCAGGTTTGTCAAATGGATAATAGTTACTTTATGTATGTATTAAATACATATGTTAAATAATACTCGATATGTACATTAGATGATTGTTAACGGAATGTAAATCTGCAAGCAAAAATATTTCGTCTATCGTGCTAGCAGATGTTTAATTCTTTAAAAATCAAGTTTAGTCGAAAAAAATGCTCAATCGACCTGGCGACTCGACTAGTTGCACTTTATTTTGTGTCTGAAAATGGCAATTTATAAAATATCTTAAATCAATCAAAATAAAAGTAATATAAAACAAATACAAGTGATTCGAGCAATCAAAATTAGAATATTGCGCAGACTTATTTTGCATTGTCTAACGCGCGGATGATCTTGAAAATATATATAGTTCAAGAATAATATTATAGGTCGTTAAATTTCTTATGTCAAAAATTACAAAAATAATTTCTTATAACCTTATAACAAAAATTACAAAAAAAATTACAAAAAAGTTACAATTTTGTTTTAAAAAATAAAGGTGATCTCCACATTATTTGGTGTCTCCACTCAGATATATAGGGAAAGGTGCTGTACCTCACTTTTAAGTTTTTCTGAGCCACAGTTTTAATTAAAAAATATATTATTAAAAAGTAATAGGTTGGCCAATAAGTCCGCGCGGTTTTTTACTTATAAATTTTACTTATAAAAAACAGCACGGACTTATTGGCCAACCCAATACATATATATATTTTTTTAGTATAAAAAACCCTAAATTTTTATTACCATCTGGTAAGAGAATACAGTAATTTTTTATAATTGAAAATTTTGTTTCAAGGTACAGTAGCTTGATGTACCTTAGAACACTCCCTTTCTGTAATAATCTCGTATGTCCCAATACGTTGTACTTAATAACTTTTTAGTTGTATATATGTAATATAGCTGCATACACAGAGAAACATTTTCTTCTGAAATTGAAAAAAAAATGAAAATTTGAGGGGAGGGGTGATCATTTAAAATGGGATACTCTATATATGCAACTTTTTAGCTATATATATGCTCTATACATCATTTGTAATTGTAACGCGATATGCAATTTGTATAACAATACATAAATATTTATAGACTTGCCGAAATGATTAACGATGTATTCAGCCAAGTGATCTTCGTTCAATTTAGTAAAAGTGTTTTAGTACTATGTACATTAGTATACAGTGTGCCTCGCATGACAGTTACAGATATAGCTACTTTAGCCAGCTACATAATTTGCATGTTTATGGAGATTTTTTATTATTGCTGGGCCGGAAACGAAGTCACACTTAAGGTAGTCTATAAAGATATATTTGAACAAAAAATAATGCTTTGGAAGATTTTTATGATAACAATTTCTAATGACAATTTATTTATTTAGACAATTTAATCATTATTGTTTGCGCAGAGTGCTGGATTTGGCGACAAGATATATAACATGGATTGGGTACTGATGACAAATAGCGAACAAAAGGATCTGTTGATGATTATGAAGCGTAGCACAAAACCTATAAAATTGTCCAGCAGTTTTTTAGTGACATTGTCGTTGGAATCGTATAGTAATGTCAGTATTAAAATTAAAACCAGAACTACCGATGATTAATTTCTATTAATTATGCACGTACATTATGCACATAAACAAGAAGATAAAGGGGGACAGTAAATTGATCACTTTAATCATTTACGTATTGCAACGAAAGTCAGCAGAAAAGTCTCAGAAAATGCACCGTTATATTTAAACAATTTTTATAAAAAAATTACACACCAGTGCATATGCAGTGACTACTTTAATATTGTAGTTTTACTTTTAATGTTAGATTCCTCAAATTGATATACATCCCCAGTAGCAGAGTGACGTCAAATGACGTCTTAATGACGTCTAGAGACGTCTCTAGACGTCAATCAGACGTCATCTTACTACCTAGGATATAATGTCTTATACTAACTATTTATTTTACTTTACAGCTTATGAAGACATCTTTCTCTGTATTTAACATTATGCAACAATTTTAATGTTTTATTCGTGTCCTTTGGCAATACACTTTATGTACACAGTAAGTCCTAGTCTACAATAGGTGTTTTAAGCCCTAAGCCCTATAAGAAATTGACCAATCACAGTCAATTATTCTCCTCAAATTCAACTGTGATTGAACAATTTCTTAAGGCTTAGAGGGCTTAAAACACTTATTGTAGACTGGGACTAATCACGAATAAATGAAAAATCACTTATCGCAGAATATGATAACTCCTTTTTTTTCCAAGAGACAAAATGGCTAGCGTGCGATTATTAACGATTATAATAGATACGAAATTCAGATAATTGAAGGGAACTGCATAATGATTTGACAGCTTTTTTATTTCCTCAATTAAACTTTATTTCTTGTAAAAAACACAACACAAAAATTATCCTTTCAATTATTTTTTAAATTCTTCTTACTATTAAAAAGAGCAGAATATGATTTAAGAAACTATAATTAAGAAACTATAAGAAAAGTGCGATATATTTTTAGATAATAAATTTTAAAGAGATCATAAATAAATCTATAAAAGTTATCCGCGTATTAAAAAAAATTTTCCTATATATATGCTTTTGTTCGTGTGTTTATTCTTGGTAATGCATTTAAAACTGTGTGTGTACAAGGTATACTTTTAATCTATTAAATTGTAAATATTGCTTGGAAAACTGGCGATTGTATATACCGACAAATCATGAACTATGAAGTCCTCTAACGTTGAAGTGAATGAAGATGGCGTAATGAAGACGGGCTCCACAAAAATTTCGGATCTCTCGAGCTTCTCTCTAAGCTCGAGGAGAACAATGGGAAAATGCGCGTACGTACGTATTTACTATTTGCCCGATTTGCCGCTTGATTAAAATTACGGCGCAAGACGGCCGTCGAACGGTGGAGTAAATATTTTATTTGTACGTGATATAATATCGAGCGGGATTATATATAGCGAGCGTCACACAACACGAACATGAATCCTGCGGAAGCTGAAACTATTGCTGACCTGGTTCAGAATATGATTATTTCTCTGTGCGGCGAACAAAAGCCAGGTTAGTTTTCCCAAAGTTGTACCACTGCCGAAGATTTTATATTCAGAAAAATTCACGATATGTCATTTCGCGCGAATTAATCGCAGCGTTATTTATTTTAAACAATGCAACTAGGCGTTGTTAATGTCTCGTCGTATTTCTGTTAATAAAGCAACGTTTGCACCGTACTACGATTGTATTGTATGATAAGCTTTTTAAAAGTATATCGTATAACCATTTTAAATATATTTGAAGAGAGAGTAAGAATCTCTGGCGGACGTTTTTCATAAAATCTGATTATGCGTTATTAATATGCTTCAATAAACGAGTCTACTCAAAAAAGTCGTTGCTCGCGTCTGATTTAACGAGGAACGTCGAATGTGACAGATGTAAAACGTCCTGAGACTCCTGAAAATTTAATTAGCTCCGAGGTGGCGCACTTTGTCTCTGCCATATCTGATGCTCTTTAAATCGCTTTAAATCCAGACGCGAGTAATCTTTTTGAACAGATTTGAATTCTGGTGTACATACATAGTACCCTAGAATTGTTGATTTAACAGTTCAGATCTTTTAGGACATTTTTCACAAGTTGTAACAATAAATTTGCAAATATCACCTAACATATGATAACATAATAAAGATATGCGATACACAAGCTACAACATATTTTTCATGTCTTTTAGAGTCGATCAGAAGATTTATGCGTTTTTCCCTTGGCTTACTGTCGTCTACTCAAGGCATAGAAACATTGAGAGAGGATGAAGTGACTGTAGCAACGTATATAAAGAGTAAATTATCGCCACGTGATGCAGTGCAGTTTGATAAGCTGCACAATGATTTGAAAGATGGGGTACAAAATCTCCTGGTTTAAATCTTTCCATGTCTTTTGTTTCAATCGTATTCATTCATGTCTACTGTTTTGGATAAATGTTTTTATATCAATCTTTTTTCTTTCATTAGCCACTGAAGAATCGTACGAGCGTTCTAATATTCCTACTGAACATGGGCCAGTCGGCGGAACAAATGAAGGACAAAATCTTTTCGTTTCCAGATATGAAATCGCAGTTAAGCCCAGTCGCGTCCACTAGTGGTAAGATATCAACGCAATCGACATTTGTCAAAGTATTATCTAATCGTTTCTTATATTTAGGACAATCGTCAAAAACGTTATGTTCTCAAGCACAAGTTGTATCGTTAAATACCACAGAGACAAATTCGAAAGGATTATTAACGAATCCAAGTAAAATATTCAACGAGGAGTGCGTTTCAGAAGATGTACTAGTCCAGGACTTGATATATTCCTTTCAAAGTGTCGAGGGGAAAATTTTAAAGTTAGATTCCAGCTATGGCTTTCAGATAGACCCCGTAGCAAAAATTAATAGATCACAAAAACAAGCTGTTTTAAGACTGAGCGAACTGGGATACCTGCATAGCGTAGTACGAAAAGGATTAGAGAGAATGTCTGTTGCTGGTGCAGGCAGAGTTACCGATAGTTTCGTTGCTGCGTTACATAAGGAACTGTCAGAATATTACAGATTCATAGCCATAATGCAAGAAGAGGTGAATAGGTAAGAAATTAAACATATAACAATATCGTATTTCAAAGATATAAGCTCCACAAAGTTGCATTGTTTCATAAATCCAATAACGATATTTTTCTTGCTTGAAATACTCTTGAAGAATATTTACGATATAATATTGTTTATATTATAAAATAATATAAGTGTAACAATTGAAACAGATCACAAAATCAAATGATTACATATGGAGTTACATTGTCCCATTTACATCTTTGGGCATGCGATCCGTTGGAAACTCTAAAGTGGTTAGCGAGTATAGTAAGAGCTTGCCAAGGCCAGAAAGGTGGTGCATTAGCATCTACTGTTTACGAGTTCAGCTATCACGGGGATGTCATTGTGAAGAATTTAGTCAAAAGAGTTTTGGAAAGTGTTTGCAATCCCCTGTACAACATGTTAATGAGATGGATCGCTGATGGGGAGCTGGACGATCCGTACAAGGAGTTTTTTATTCAAGCGTGCAATGATGTTAGTGGCGACAGAATGTGGCATGAGAAATATCAAGTGAGAAATTCAATGGTGCCATCCTTCCTTAGTAAAGCACAAGCGAGGAAGATTCTAGGAACAGGAAAAAATATTAATTTCTTACGTGAAGTTTGTAAAGACTTTTCACCGTGGCAAGATAGACACGCAGATATGTTTAGGAATAGTGATGAGGAATATAATGGTTAGTAATAATGGATAGATGATTATTGTTACAAGATGATTTTAATTTATCGTTTTTCTCGTTAATACATTGAAAATATTTGTAAGTTATAAAAATTTTGGCTAATGTCAATTAGATTGTTATAGCTTCGTCAAACTTGGAAGAATATTTAATTCTTATATTATTTATTTTCTAGTTGAAATCTTTTTCGATATGGATCCAGACGGTCGTCTGCAAACTATGATGGATGCTGCTTATAAAGAAACTTCAACAAGAGTTGTTGAAATACTGACAAAACAATATCATCTGATGGATCATTTGCAGGGGATTAAGGGATATCTTTTGCTTGGTCAAGGTCACTTTATTCAACATCTTATGCACTTATTAGAGTAAGAATATTTCTTGTTAATGCAGTTAATAGTATTAATTGTATTAATATTTTTGCGTTTTAGCATGCGTATTCCAGATCTAAGAAATTGTCTCGATTATACATTTTAGGCCTGAATTAGCCAAACCTGCAAGTTCTTTATATCCTCATAACATGACATCTATACTTGAAACTGCAATAAGAGCAACCAGCACAAAGTTAGATGATTTAGATGTGCAAAAACGTTTAGATGTCAGACTATTAGCCCCTTCAGAAAATGAAACAGGATGGGACGTCTTTATTCTAGATTATAATGTTGATGGACCTATAGGAACGGTAAATACATTAATTGCAATATTTAATCTTTATGTTAAATTAACCTAATGAGTCTCATGGTCAATAATTTATCAGATTTTGGAGCCATGCAGACAGACGTATCAAACGGTCTTCTTTGCTTTATGGAAAGCAAAGAGAATGGAGTCGATTTTATCTGCTATTTGGAAGCAACAGACAACGTCAGCGAAAATGTTTAGAAAAATGCCGGAAGTATTGCCCATCCAGAATCATATTCATTTAATTACTAGTAGTATGGTTCATTTGGTCCATCAAATGCAATATTATTTTTTATTTGAGGTAAGACCGTGTCACATTAAAAGCTATTATTAATGATCAAAAACTACCATTAATTTAATAATGGGCAATTTAATGAATGAACTGTTATGTATTGCATATTAACAAATAAAAAACTTATATTAATTAAAGGTAATCGAATGTTCTTGGGATACGTTTGCAAAGCAACTTCTCCAGGCGTCATCTCTCGATGATATAATTGCAGCTCATAGTCATTTTGTTGATTCTGTACGGCATGGTACATTATTGGATGAAAAATCGCAAGTGAGTATTAGATCATATTTATGACAATATATATGTATACGAAGGCACATTTTTATTACGAATGCTCACTATTTCCGATGTTACAGGAACTTATGGACCACTTACGCTCAGTCTACAGTCCAATACTAGATCTCCAAAATCTCGAGGAATCTTTCCTTGCGCATGCTACACAGGAATACGAGGCAAGATTAAGTGCCGATAATTTTGAGCAGGAACAAACGAAAAAATGGGGTCGTACAAATAAAAAAGATCAAGAAATTGCAGAAAAAGAGGCAGCATTTTCAAAATATCTGAATACACTTTCAATACAGTTGAGACTACTTTCGAGAACCTATCAGGTAATAATCAAATGGAGTATTAATTCTGTTCTTATAAGGCTGCATTCCGATATTCGCTGTCAGTACTGAAAATTTATATTTTTTTATATTTTATGTCACGTATACTATGGATTTTCAGTACTAACAGTTGCTGACAGTAAATATTGGAATGCAGTCAAAATATCGTCATTATTTTCCTATCCACATGATTCTTTTGTCGAAAGAGAGGAATAATTTATATATTATTCCTTAAAATAAAATGTAAAGAGCAATTGCTCTCTTTTTTTTAAGTGTATCTTTTCTCAAAAAAGAAAAATATGTTTATTTCGTTTTTAAAAGATAAATATATTCTTTCTTTCAGGATCGTGTGAAGAAATTTCTATTAATGCTTGCTTCCGCTGAAGATGTGTCGCTGCAGTTACTTAGTGTACGATTAGATTTTAATGAATACTACAAGAGTAAAGATAGCCGACTAGTTGTGCCATTAACATATCAACATCGCAGACAAAGTGATCAGACTTTCTTTGGATGCAAGTGACAATTGGCAGCAGAAAATTTATTTGAGACCTTTAACGATTCAAGTTACCTTTCAAATAAATGCTGTACTGAGCAGAATCCATCTGACGTTAATAGTAAGGATACAAGCATATTTGATTTTTCCAACAATCGCCCTTCATTTTGTTCTTTATATCGACATCATGATACTACCAATTTTTTTTATAGACCACACTCATCTAAAATGACGACAGATGTCAATGACTCTGTCGCTTTGCACAAAAAAAGATGTAGAACCAATTTGAGAAACGCTGAGCTAAGTAAACGTACGTTTAGAATATTTTTGGAAAAACAGATATTGTCACATGTGGAGATAGAAATTCAGAAAAATACCCAAGAGCCACAAACTCCGTTAACACCCAATTTTAATTTTTACGAAAGCGACTTTGCTTTAAGCAAAATACGATTAACGCTTTCTCCGTTTCAAACAACCATATCGGAAAAGAAGTCATCTGTAAAAAATAATTTAACCTTACCAAGTTTAGAAGCTAAATTGTGTAATTCTAGTAATAGTGCTATAAAAATCACTAATGCAATTGTGAATCGCGAAAATGATTCTGAAATTAATGTGTATGAGAATCCTATTCAAGACAAATCAAAAGTTTCCACTTATACTGCACCTGCGTCTAATCAAAATACCTCAAATCTTAAAATAGCAGTCGATAAGCCATCCAACTATTCGTCGATATATGTTAATAGTCCAGAATGGTTTCAAGATAACGAGACTGTATCAGTTCATGGATCTCTATTAAGTGAAACTATTTCGGACATTAGCGCATGTAATTCAGATTTAAGAAGAAATACCAATCGCAAACGGTATCGTTGGAAACGTATACTTTTTTGTTGTGTTAATTGAGTTCGACATTTGTATGTTACCAACAATCAAAAAATATATTTGAGATAGAGAAATCTGTCTCTAAAATTTATATATTTTCTTATACTGAATTAATAATTTACGATATTGATATTAACTATATCGATAAACGTTGACTTATAAGATACATTGCTTTTAATTTTTACTATTTTATGCACTGTTTGCTGTATTTCTACAAAGTTTTAGTGTCTAAGATTTTGTGATTATTAGAAAATTATATACAAAATATAATCCATAAGCTATCCTCAGCAAATTTCAGTAACTGCAAAGAAGCTTAAAACTTATATTTTTCACCATAGAATAGAATATTGATCAAATAGTACAAAGTAGTATTTTTCTGCCGTGTTTAACTATGGATAAGAGTATTATTTTTACTTTTCTATTGCAATCTATATTTTTGGGATAATTAGTTACATTACTTTTATTATCTGCGAAAAAAATTTAATACTTTTTATTTTTATTAGATATACATATTGATATACATTTTAGTTTTGCAGACTTCTTATTATTAGATATAAGTAGACGTACACACATTCTCTTTAAGTTGTACACATACGCTTCATATAGACTGTATACTATAAGTCATCATATTTAATTCCTTGCCATATTAGAAAATTAATGCACTTCGGAAAACATAAGCTATTTTTATATTATTATTGAAATTGTGTTGCTATGTATTTAATATTTGTAATAAATTCAGAATTTATTATAAATTGTATTATCTTTTTCACTCAACTGCAACGTTAAGCAACATAAAATGCAAGTTGTTATTTAGATTTAGATCATTAAATAGGACAAATAACAAATTAAGTATAATCCTAGTATGTTTCCCATTATTACATTTAATATTGAATAAAATGTATAATACAGTTCTAATAAAATCCTGAATAAATACTGAATCTTTTTTAATTAGAAAAAAATTATCAGTTTTATAAATAGTATCTATATGTATTAAAAAATAAATTTCTTTCAGTACTTAAATAAAATAAAATAAATATACCTATACACACACACACACACACATAGGTATGTATATAGGTCAGAAAAGAGATAGAAGAATGATTGACGAACAAAGTCCAAAAATATTACTTACTCATATTATTATATTACATTACATGTTTCTTTTACACAATGGACAAATATATTAAATGTGTATATTTTCTGTTAACCACTACTTTTATAGATGTTCATAATACATCAGATTTGGTTTATTTATTAGTTGCAGAAAATATAATAAATTAATTTTTGAATTGTAACGGCATCCAAGAGAGAGAAGGCCATGGATATGTCGTAGGTAATTGCATACAATTGAAGCCTTCAAACTTGATAATCTCTACGCTTGAAATGCCATTGTGTATACTCATATAATCAGCTGGATTATTATTTGACACATGCGAATGCTGTTGTAAACCCTCAGGAATTTGTAAATTATTGATGACGGGAGGCTTCTGATTGTAGAAACCATAATAAGAACGATCACCTATAAAGAAGAATTTTTCAGTCTCTTTCGTATCTTATAATTGATAACATTATTTCAAATATCTTTTGTGTTTTGCATAGTTAGAGAATAATGATAAAAGATTAATTTCTCAAAATCGAACTTAAAATCTTTGAAGTTTGAAAACGTTTCTTCAATGATTTTACTAACGTATTGTTGATTAGCTCGATTGATTTATTAATTAGAATTATCAAATAAGAAAGCAATGATTAATATATTTAGAACATTAATAACCACTCGGTATAATAAGTATAATGGACAATAAATAAAGCAAGATAAAGTTTCTATTTTTTATCACTACCTAAAGTATTATTATTACCATGTGATTTCATGTGATGGTGTAAGGCGCCAAGTTTGCAAAATCCCCTGTTACAGACGGGACAACGTAAGGGCCAATTACCGGTGTGAGAATATCCATGAGCCCTTAAATCACCGGGAGTTGGAAAGGATCGTCCACATTCATCACACTTGTGTGGTTTTTCCTGCATTTTAAATTTATATACGTATATATATATATATATATATATGGCAGCGGTCCATTTGACGCTACAAATGCTTTGGAGCTTCTTCTTCTCCTTCTTTTTTCATTGAAAGAAAAGAGAAGAGGAATGCTTCGAAGCATTTGTAGCGTCAAGTGGACCGCAGCCTATATTATAGATACACATTACTAGCATATGCACTTTTTGCAGTGTATTTTTTTACGTATAATTTCTATTGACAGTTACCGTATAAACATCTGATAATTAGAATCATCTTTCTCTTTTACTCTAGGGAACGATGATTCTTACAACTTGATTTATTCTATATTGAACTGCCTTGTCACACTCCAAGTCGTACTACTTATTAAACTAAAAACAATACCTTATAATGCGTCATGCGGTGGTAATACAAATTCGACGATGCTGTAAAACGCTTTCCGCACATTGGACATTCATGAGGACGTTCACCAGTATGAATCCTAACGTGAGTATTCAATGAGCTGCTCGTGCTAAACATCTTCCCACATATTGCGCAACCATGTGGCTTTTCGCCTGAGAATAGTTTTTAAAAAATATAAACTGTAATGTTACCTGCGAATCTTTTCTGTGTTTACATCATCTCATATGTTAGACGTATAGATAATTTCCAGCATAGATACTAATATGTTCATTATATTAAAAATTCGAAATGTAAAATAATTCATAATAGACTAAATAGACTAAATTTGTAAAAAGAATTATAGAGAAATTTCTTTTCATACAATCTTTTCCGCTGCACGAAATCTAAATTTATTGCTCCCTCATAGAGCAAGCTTTGTTTAAGCTCCAAACAAGTTTTTACACAATATTTTACATCAAAACTTTTTAAAAATCTTTTTAAACTTTTTAAAAAACTTTTTAAATTTTAGAAATAAATCCTGTTTCACTTTTTATTAACTATTAATTAATAATAATTATGACATTTAGTGTTGTTTATCATAAACAATGGTATATTATTCAGGATTCTAAAGAAATGTTGTATATAAGACGTGATTATCCCATTATAGTTTGAATTTTTTTAATGCCTTATTTAATGTTTCTAAGAAATATGTATTATATGTATAATGTATAATATTTATTTTTTTATTGAAAAATTGCGTTATTTTAATTTTATTTATAATTAATAATGATCAATTTTGGGACTTTAGAGAAAGAAAGAAATGTAAATCAAAGGGAGTAAAGCTCATATGGATTTTTAATCCCGATAATTCATAAAAGGAAGAATTCATAAAGGAAAAGATCCATAAATTCTTTACATATTTTTCTCAAATTTACCTGTGTGCGTTCGCAGGTGTCTTTTTAAAAGGGAAGGTCTGTCAAAACTTTTACCACAAGTTTGACAGGGAAGACGTCGTTGAAATTTCAAAGTACTAATAACATCAGTTTTCCATGCAGTCCCATGTCTACTCAAGTCCAAGGGTGCATTCTGTGTTACGTTCCATACTATTAACATATTTACGCAATTAATTACATTATAATTATATGATATTAGACTTCTAGTGTAATTTTTTGAGAAGAGAACAAATTTTGATGTTTATAATAATGCTTTCAAATACAGTACTTTTGTAACGAATTTACACATTACGATTTTATTGAAAATCTCTGGTATCACTTTAATAACTAATGAAACAAGGAATGTTTTTTTTTAATATGTTATAGTTTTCAAAAAACAAAGATATTTCTTAAAGATAAATTTATTATCTTATTATCCATTTCCACGTATTCTTGCATGCTGTTGTAATTTTTTATCTGTACAACAACTCAATAATAAATGTTCTACACTTACCGGACATTACGATAATTTGCTGTTATCAAGAACTTGTCAAGTTGCACGAGCAATTGAGTTTAGGAACAAATAAATGAGTTCGAATTGCACGGTTCTTCACACGCGTAACATGTTACTACTTCGGACAGATTAAACACGACAGATTAAGGGTAAGAAACGGTGCAACCGCAAACGACCCTCCGGCGCATGTCGAAGGCGGCGTTTTCGCAAAGGGCGGAGTTTGATCGTCGTAATATGCTTTGCAATTGTCTGTGCGTGGTATATACATACACCTCGAAACTCCTTATAACATCATTTTCGTTACATGTAGAGATAACGCAACGAGATAACAGAAAAATGTCACATTAAATTATAGCATTTGATCCAACTCAAACTCACTCCAGAAAACGCTATTAGAAAGAGTATAATTTTTATGCTTCTCATCATTCGCATAAAAATCCGTTTTATATAGGCGAAAACTTCTTTGTCTTCAGAAAGATCTGGCATCAACATCGACTGTTATAAAAGCCGAAGGGCAAGGCGCAAAATCTTCGAATCTTAGATTAATACATTAAAACCGCTTGAATTTTATAATATAAAACATTCTATGTTTCAATGCTTTGCCGTGACTTTCAGTTTCCGAGATACTATTTCCACATTATACTGTTAATACTAGCGCCGTCCGGTATTACGATAAGAGATACGATACAAGTTGCGCGTAACGCAGCAAGACAAGGGTACACAAAATAGACTCGTTCAATAATTTCTTTTATAAGAGATCGTTTATCACATGATAAAAATTATGGAATATGCTGATTAAATTTTTTCTACATGAATTTAAGCACAAAGTGCCTGATCTCAGATTAGACCATCTATAAAATATTTTTTTATGCAATTTGGAAATTTTAGAAATGCGCACCTAGAAGATCATTTAATATCATACGAATCTCTTTGTAAATCATAAAATCCTCAATAAAAAAAACATGAATCTTTTTGTATAATTTCATCCAATTACTCATTTCATTGTGTTTCGTTAATAGTTATTTTGTTAATAGTGTACATATAAATATTTTATGTGAATAGTGATTTAAATCTAAAACGCAATAAGTCTGATTTGCAAGAAAAGATACTTCCATAACTGATCTTCTATGTCTACGTTGACATTGAACAAAGATATTCCTCGTTGATTATATATTTATAAAGTTGTCCGCGCGTTCCTCGAGATCCTTTTGTTTGTAAGATTTGTACCATGCAGGCAACAATATGTTACATATACGCGTCGATATTAGATCGTGAAATAGACTCTATCATACAAATAAAGCTTATGAAGCAGGTAGCCGGTAGTGCTTTGTCATCGTACTCATTATTATCTACACAGTATTCGCCTGGAAGCACTGGCGCGAAAGAGGAGGTGAGATAATTCGTCGTGTGGCATCGGGCCATCGGACGTCCTGCCGTGCGAAACCCTCATTTGTCAACGCGGAGGATATTAAAGCCATTGAATGCCCCGCAGGATCTTTACAAATCGGTTCTTCATCGACCATAGGCAACAATGTGCATATTTTTGCTGTGTAGCGGTGTAGTATTATCGAAACCGATCGATTTTCCCGTAGCGTATAAACTACCGTTAAACGTTCCCGAGTCTTTTCACGGCTCAGGTATTCGGATGACGCGTTCTCGAAACAGTAAAACCTTCGACTGGCCGAATAATATAAATGTAAAGCTTCTTTCTCAGATTGTTAATCCTATAATCCTGTAATATTCTAAGATTTTTTTTTCGAGGAAATAAGATTCCTTTCAGTTTGTCAAAGAATCTTAGAACTTCAAAAAAACGCGAGGTGGTGATATTCTATTTATATAGAAAGAGATAAGTTCTTTTACAGACACAGAACGCTTCGTTTTGAAATATGTTCGTATTAAAAATTTGTTTGTACTTCGATCAACAATATATCCCAGATATATTTCAGATAATATAAAACCCATTTTTGTTTCCAAATCCTCGATAATGTATTTATTTATTTCAACGCTCCACTTTCTCTTACACTGTTTGTATTTAAAGTAAAATTAGAATTAAAATATTAAAAGTGTCTTTTTTATTATATTTAAGTAACTCGTGTGCAATTAATTTAATTTTATGTGCGTGTGTTATATCATAATTATCGTTTATATTTATAAAATTATGCAACTACACATTAATTGTTATATTTATTAGAAGAACATTAGGGAACAAAGTAAACGATTTCTTTTACGCTCCTTTACGTTTAAAAATGTCTCGTTAAATTCTTTATATTTTATGAACGTGCTTTGAATGTGAGAGAAAAAAAGTCTATTGGAAACATTTTCCGCGCATTTATTTTTAATGTTTAAAAATATTCTAGAAGTGTCGTTGTAGTAATAGACAGCTTAAAAGAGAAACGGTGTGAACGGCGATGATGGTTCCAGCTAAAAAAGGACTGGTCGTTTGAAACGAGGAATGTGATATTTCAAGATATTCTATTATTTTGTATTAAAAGCGTATACGTGATCCGATAATACTCCTACAGTCACACTTAATTAAATGAATCCTGAATTAGATTCATCCCAGATTCGGTACAGATTGGAACTTCATCTTTCTCGTTTGCGACACATATTCCAATTCCAATATGATCAACTCGTTCTCGCCTATGCGAAGATACGGAGCTGGAACATACAGGGTTATTTGCGGGCCTGTCAATGGCCAGTACCTCCCGAGATTGTGACCGTTCACGAAGGCTACTCCTTTTCCCCAGCCGCTGGTATCTAGAAACGTGTCTAACGGTTGCTCGGAGATCGTGAATCGTCCACGCAGAAATACTGGACCGTTGTACAGAGTGCCACTCTCAATGTGTATAGTTGTCATGTTCGGAGTCCGGAGAGAGGATACGTCGGAAAACGTGTACCCCGTCATATTCCAGGTGGTCAACTTAGTGTCGCTGAGAGTCACGTTCGATATCCCCTGAGATGCGAGAAAGCAAATAATCGCGGAATGTTTAAACTAAAACGCTAAAACGTCCACGCGTTTGTCCACGTTCGTTGAATTAGCGCAAATTGTTATATTTTGCACAAGTAATAAATAATTAATAAAAATTGTTACTACGGTTTTGTTCGCGTATTATTCTATTTCAACACTTTTCCAATACCTTGAAGTCGTGAATGTCATTGCCGAAATTCAAGCGACCTTGATTCTCCACCAGTAGACTCAAGTGGCGACCATAAGGGTTCTCCAGTGGTAGAGTAAATATTTTATCCATGCGACTCAGAGTGCCGCACAGTCGATCATCCACGTAAACCAGCGCCCTGTCCTTCGTCGTTGCTCGCAGGATGGCCGGGTCTGAGAAGGGAGACGGCAATTCCGTCTCGTAAAGAACAAATCCTTGATTCACCGAGAGAGCCTCGAAAGTTTTAGGCTGGTGTCCAGTCGTCCGGATCACCGCGAATGGAGACTGACTGTCGAGCAACTTCTGTACCGGTTCCAATAACACTGGACCATAATTGCCTTTCGGAGATACAGTTGGGAGAGACATATTTGGCAACGGCAAATACTGTAATTTCAAAGAGCACGTGAATCGACTTATAAAATAGATATTTGTTATGCGTTTTCCGGTAACCAATAAAAAGTAATTTTTTAAATGAAATTTGTAATAACAAACAAAGAATGTGATCGTGTATTATCACAAAGAAAATTACGTACGAGACCGATAACGTCCCTTATAGCAAAGTATTTATCTGTCGGATCTCCGGCTTCGGTCAAAGGAGCATCGTAATCGTACGAAGTCAATTGTGGACTGTACACGTTTACCCCACCATTAGCTCCTGTGATGGAATAATAATCGTTGAGTAAAGTACATTTGCTGATATAATTTCATCATATGCACCGATAAAATGTTATTTTTATCAGAATTTTATTTGCTGCAATTCATGAAATTAATAAAAAGTTTACTCACCAGAAGTGAAACCGAAGTTTGTACCTCCATAAAACATGTAAAAGTTAACGGAAGCACCTACAGCAAGCATTTCCCTCAACGTTTTTGTAACAGCTTTTGTTTTTACTCTTTGGAAGATATCTCCCCAATGCGTTAACCAACCTGGATAGAATTCAGAATTCACCAACGGGCCCTACGCATCAATTTTCAAATTTGATCAAACATTTTAATTTTAATTAATTAATTAGTGATTTCTAAAACAGTAATATCGCTTACTCTTGGCTGATAAAGGCGCATAATCTGAAAGCTATTAGTCACATTGCTGGCTGTTCCAAAATCGACGGTGGCATATGCACCAGGTACGAATCCGCATCGAAGTAAAGACGCGGAGTTACCGTCGGTTGTATACAGAAGAGCCTTATTGCCGATTTTTCTGACGAAAACTTCTTTTAACATGTCCGTGTATTCCGTGTCGCAAGCATTGTAACTTCCGTATTCGTTTTCTATCTATTATTGTGATTAAATTTAAGGCAACAGTATTAAAATAATAGTAATAAAGTTGGTAATTGACACGTGAAGATAAACATATTAAAAAGCATATCTGTGATAATTTTTTTCAACTTCTTCAAATCTGCTTTAATAATTGTCAACTGTATTGTTGTTTATCGATTGTTATTGACTTGTTATTGTCTTGTCATTGATGTTATCAGCTCAGAGTGATATAACATCAATGACAAGGTAACATCATAAAGCGATAATGTCTGAAGCGATATTAATTATTACTTATCTTGAAAACGCAATAAATATTTTAAGAGATAAACATAATATTACATAAGTTACATAATCATAACATTTCTTAATAATCTCGTAAATAGGTGTTACCTGAACCATAATTACTGGTCCCCCATTACCCCTTAAAAGTGGTTCTACTTTATCCAGCACTTGATTTAGATACAATGTAGCATATCTCACGAAATCTGTAGAAACAGATAAATTTTTAAATAATAAAATTGGATTCTACAATTGGCTGTAGTGATATCATTTTATCAATATATTTATCAATATATATTTTGCATCATTAATATATCAATTTGAAATATGAAAAATGGTAAAAGAGGAAGAATCAATTATTATGGAAAATAAAATAATTATTACAAAATAAATCAGTTTTACTTCGCCAGTCAAATAATAAACAACAATGGAAATATTAATCGACTCTATACTGGCCATTATAATCGCCAAGACGATACGACCACCATCACCACGATTTGGTTCGATTATCGTCAAGACGTTCTTTTAAATAATATAAATTGATGTAATCTTTGATACTTGTATATAAGCATCTCATTTAAATAATTAAAAAAAAGATTCTTATCTCTTATCATAAAAGTAGCGGAATGTAATCGGTTGACATCTCAATTTTATATCGAGCAATTTGTGCGGAAATAAAATACATTTGATTTAACAAATATCATATAGGTATTATAAAACGGCATATATTATACCCGAAATCATAATAAGAGCAATAATATGTAAATTTTCTATTTCTTCACAAATTTATTGCCACATAAAAAAATCGCTAACGTTTTTCAAAGGCCGAAGGATGTTTTTATATAATAATCCAGTGAAACGAATTATAGCTTACCTGCATCTTTTGTGCGTAACTTTATATTCGGTACTTCACGAAGCAACCAATACGGTAAACCACCCTAAAGGTATGTCAGGATTATTAAGATAGTAGAATAATACTTTTTGAATTTTACTATATATAATTAAAAAAAAAAGTAAAGAGACGAATTTTTAAGTTTTGCCTCAGATATGAAAGAACAGATGACAAAAGACAACTAGTTACGCCAGTAATTTTATACTAAGCAATTAATGTATATATTTATTTACCAAGTCTCTTTCCGCGCAAATATAAGGACCCGGTCGCAATAACACGAGCAAATCTTCCTCTTGTGCAATATTTAAGAAATTTACTAGATCTGCGTCGCCAGCCCAATTAAATTGACCTGGTTCTGGTTCGTGAAGACTCCATTCAACATAACTGTATATCGCGAGAGAACAGAGACAAATTTAATTATTCGTTGATTATTTCGCGACATTATTTTAAATTTCATAAACAGTTAAAAGATCTATTACGTATTAATATCGATGTACTTAACTTCCTGACACAACAATGTAAATACTATCTTGTATTATCATATAAATTACAAAACGTGTAAATTACAAAAAACGAGATTTAACTTACGTGGAGACAGCGTTAAGTCCCGCGGCTCGCATTTTCCTTAAACGATCTCTCCAGTATTGTCTAGGCGCTCGAAAATAATGAAAACTACCGGAAACATATCGGAAGGGTTTTCCATCCAATAAAAACTGATTGTTCTCGTAATCGACTTCGAAACCGTATCGCCATTCCGTATCCTGCAATTATTTGTTCTAAATTCTTGCTAACAATAAGTAGAATAATTTTATAAAAAGCGATGCAATTAATAGTTAATATTCTAGAATATCGCTAGTCCAACCATTTTTACACAATATTTTACTATATTTGTATTATATACTTCAGAGACATTTTGGGCTTATTTTTATATATTTTTTATTTCACGATTCAATTAATGTCATGCACTTTTATAATTTATGTAGAATAACATGTGGCATTCAAGTTACTGATGCAGTCCTTTGTGTCATAAATGTATATCATTTTCGTTATGTTTTTTCGAGCCGGCTTTAGCGGAATTGTAATTGGAAGGTCATCATCTGAGGTCGGTTATTGTACGGCCAGTTGATTATCAGTCTCTTTCTTCATCTTCTAACTTTGACCAGACGGTATCATTATCCCGACTCCGATAGGTTAATCGTAGAGATAAAGACGTTCTCACAGAAACATGTAAGTAACGCAACAGACATTCTGTAATATTTTTCTACCGCTTCTCGCAATGAGAACACGAATAAATACATAGATGTACGTACGTAATTTCATATGTAAATCTTCTTTTGTTTATCAAAACATACCATTTTGTGTATAATTTAAATACATGTTTAAACCTCATTAAAAAATTTAATCAAACAATCCTTTTAGTTAAAAAGGTCATGAAAAGATCATAAAGGTTTAGTACGCTTTAAATACAAATACACGTTCATTTATATGTCTATGTAAAAAATGAATTTAAATTCAAGTAACATTTCAGTTCCATTCAATCAGCGATGACTATATCTGTGATACGAGGTCGAGGACAATTGTCAATCGGTCAGAATCAATCTTTATGACTTGCATTCAAATTTTATGATTTATACGCGAACGTACTTCATGTACGAATTGTGCATGAACCAATGTTGTATTTTATTTTATTAAATCAAATGTGGTATCCTATTCAATACATTATTTTTACTTTCTAAACGGTATCGACAATTTTAAGAATTCCGATTGACATTTTGTTCTTAATTTAAAAAAGTAACCTGGGATAAAAAAGCAACCTGCAAAATCCTATTTCTTTCAAAAAAGTTAGAGAATTTCTCTATTTCAAAACTCTTTCTCTTTTTCTAAAACTGTTGCCACCGTTATTTCCGGTTAAGCAATCAGTATCAACTGACAGACTATATTTATCTGCTTTCTTGCTACAGTTTTATCCGCTTTTGGCACATCTGTACATTTATGTGCCGTATATTTATATACAAACAAATTTAGATGAAATTATTTTAATTAGTTAATATCGTTGTCCCAATGTTTTTAATTTCAGGAAATTAAAATGTAATGCAAATAGATGTTTTTATTTGTTGATAAGACAATATGTGGAAACCTTCAATATATAAGAATTCTTTTAAACATTGATCTATAGATTAATTAAAAATTTTAATTAAATAGAAAATGAAGGAAAATCTATTATATATTTCAGAGGAAACAAATAGTAGCGTACCGCAAAATTGTAGATTTGTATATATATATATATATATGTATATATATATATTGAACATATAAAATATAAAAAAATTATATAATAGATAGCATTCAACATACGTTACTCGGTAAGTTAACTGTCTTCGATATAGCGCTACCGAATGCCAAAGTTGTCACAAGCAGAGTCGTCAATGACCACATTTTTGAATAAATCTTTTTGTCGTAGGTACTTCAGTTGCACTCTTCTATGCGGCTGTTAATTCACTATCCACGCTCGCGCGTCACTGATGATTTGACGGATTTGACGGCGTGCCTAAGATACGTCAGACAATTGACGTTTAAAGTTTATCATCGGAGAGATACACGTTCTTCGGTCACACTATTACTCAAGTATCGGTTCGATATCGTGCAAGTATGCATGCGTATACTTTCGAATTCGAAAAACGTCACCAAAACATTGTACTGAATTTTTAAGCAACGCACTCATTTCACACACAAATTTCAACTGAAAGTTTCTTGTACGGTTATATCCTTAAGATATATACTTGGCGATTATTTTGCAATAAAGTAGAAACTTCCTGAGCAGCACAAATAAGTTGACCAGCGGTTGGCCGCTGTAGAATCTATAGTGGCCAACCTAACCGTTGGCGAACTTGTTTGTGCTGCTCGGGTTCTTTTGTATACCTCGACATATTTAAACTTATCGTGTACAATTTACATGTATAACTTACATGTATGATTCTATTAAAAACAATCTAGATGATCGTTTAAAATATCTATCACACTTTTCACAAAAAATTAGTGCTTCAAGAGATGTTATTATCTTTTAGGTTCTTAGGCCAAATTTCACCAACGTCGGTTTCGGTTAACTATAACCAGTGTATAACTTACTTCGGTTAAACTCACTCTTCGTTTTTTTTCTAAAGAGGCAGTTAGAAAGAGATGAAGAGTGAGTTTAACCGAAGGTTACAGTTAATCGACGTTGGTGAAATTGGCCCTTAACCGCTTATCTTACTTACAATAACGAGTGACACAGATTACATACCAAAACTGAAAAACACGAGTGTGACTAGTGACGTAGGTTACGGGAGTGTAAAGTGTGACTCGCGGTTGCTATGAGCGCTACATTCAACTGTCGCGCATTTATATGTTATAATAAACGGTTATGTTAAAATATACTATAATAACTTTTTCAATTCAAATTTGTGCTAAAAAATATTTTTATTTATTTTTTTCAAGTTTCTATATGACACTACTATTTCATTCTTTTTTTTTAAACTATATATTGAAAATTCTATCAAATGACATAGACAGAACGGAAGACGCTCTAGCGAGCGTTAACGTGCATTATCCATTATCCCAACATAGAAATAAAAAATTAAATAGGTGAGCGCAGTGATGTGAAAAATCGTTTAAAAAGGCAAAAGGTTAAATTTTCATCTCTAATAACTTTTTCAATTAGATACTAATATTTTGAAAGATATATCCACATTTATAGATTAAATCCTATACACATACGTTTTACTTATACAAATATAATCAAAGTTTAATATATGTGATTGATATAAAAATATAAGGTTTAAAAAAGGACACGCATAAAATAATTAAAACAGTTTTCTTGATATTAAATTTAGCGATTTATATTTTATATATTAATTAACTTGCACACAAGAAATTACGCGCGTTTTATAGAACTTATATATCTCTTAAAACATTTACCTACAAATGTTTCAAAAAAGAATAAAATTTTTTAAAACTTTATAGGCTTCAGCTTAAAAAAAAATAAACATATTGAATGTATAATACTATATTAGACACAGTCGTGTTTATCGTTTAAAGATAAACTGCGCGGAATGAAGAAATACATTCTTGCGCCGCTATACGTCGCACATGTTGAATCGGAGATTTAACTCTAACTCAAATTTGTTATCATGTGCGATAACAAATTATTATCTGTTTTTACTTCAGTTGATGCAAAAACTTTAATATAAATTTTATATTTAAAATTTTAGTGAAAATGATTTATTATATCCCAAATATAATTATTCATGCATATATTAAATTTATATATTATAATATATATTGGATTTATATAAATAGATAAAGGATACAATTTTATGATATAGTTTTATTAATTTATTAATACAAATTTATTTTGTATTAAAAGCGTACGTGATCCAATAATACTCCTACAGTCACACTTAATTAAATAAGTCCTAAATTAGATTCATCCCAGATTCGGTACGGCTTGGAACTTCATCTTTCTCGTTTGCGACACATATTCCAATTCTAATATGATCAACTCGTTCTCGCCTGTGCGAAGATACGGAGCTGGAACATACAGGGTGATTTGCGGGCCTGCCAATGGCCAGTACCTCCCGAGATTGTGACCGTTCACGAAGGCTACTCCTTTTCCCCAGCCATTGGTATCCAGAAACGTGTCTAACGGTTGCTCGGAGATCGTGAATCGTCCACGCAGAAATACCGGACCGTTGTACAGAGTGCCACTCTCAATGTGTATAGTTGTCATGTTCCGGAGAGAGGATACGTCGGAAAACGTGTACCCCGTCATATTCCAGGTGGTCAACTTAGTGCCGCTGAGAGTCACGTTCGATATCCCCTGAGATGCAAGAAAGAAAATAATCGCGGAATGTTCAACGCTAAAACGTCCACGCGTTTGTCCACGTTCGTTGAATTAGCGCAAATTGTTATATTTTGCACAAGTAATAAATAATTAATAAAAATTGTTACTACGGTTGTTCGCGTATTATATTCTATTTTAAAACTTTTCCGATACCTTAAACTCGTGAATGTCATTGCCGAAATTCAAGCGACCTTGATTCTCCACCAGTAGACCCAAGTGGCGACCATAAGGGTTCTCCAGTGGTAGAGTAAATATTTTATCCATGCGACTCAGAGTGCCGCACAGTCGATCATCCACGTAAACCAGCGCCCTGTCCTTCGTCGTTGCTCGCAGGATGGCCGGGTCTGAGAAGGGAGACGGCAATTCCGTCTCGTAAAGAACAAATCCTTGATTCACCGAGAGAGCCTCGAAGGTTTTAGGCTGGTGTCCAGTCGTCCGGATCACCGCGAATGGAGACTGACTGTCGAGCAACTTCTGTACCGGTTCCAATAACACTGGACCATAATTACCTTTCGGAGATACAGTTGGGAGAGACATATTTGGCAACGGCAAATACTGTAATTTCAAAGAGCACGTGAATCGACTTTTAATACAGATATTTGTTATGCGTTTTCGGTAACCAATAAAAAGTAATCTTTTTTATAAAATTTGTAATAACAAACAAAGAATGTGATAGTGTACAAAAAAAATCACGTACGAGACCGACAACGTCCCTTATAGCAAAGTATTTATCTGTCGGATCTCCGGCTTCGGTCAAAGGAGCATCGTAATCGTACGAAGTCAATTGTGGATTGTACACGTTTCCCCCACCATTAGCTCCTGTGGTGGAATAATAATCGATGAGTAAAGTACATTTCCTGATATAATTTCATTAACTGCACCGATAAAATGTTATTTTTATCTGAATTTTATTTGCTGCAATTCATGAAATTAATAAAAAGTTTACTAACCAGAAGTGAAACCGAAGTTTGTACCTCCATAAAACATGTAAAAGTTAACGGAAGCACCTACAGCAAGCATTTCTTTCAACGTTTTTATAACAGGTTTTGTTTTTACTCTCTTCATGGTGTCTCCCCAATGCGTAAACCAACCTGGATAGAATTCAGAATTCACCAATGGGCCCTACGCATCAATTTTCAAATTTGATCAAAAATCTTAATTTTAATTAACGTTATAGACGTCCACAGACGCGCGCTACGCGCGCGCTATTTATCTTTAATGTTTTACTGTTATTATTATACTATTAACCGTGCTATTAATCACACAACTATCAAAATATGCCATGACAGCCACTCATAAAGTAAGCAGAAAGAGAACCAATCGACATCGCGGAAAAACGACAACAATATTTCGATAGATTCGAGTATCAATGGCATGCTTTTTCTAGAAGAGGATTAATTAGTGATTTCTTAAACACAATATCACTTACTCTTGGCTGATAAAGGCGCATAATCTGAAAGGTATTAGTCACATTGCTGATGCCCGATCCAAAATTGATGGTTGCATATGCACCAGGTACGAATCCGCATCGAAGTAAAGACGCGGATGCACCGTCGGCTGTATACAGAAGAGCTTTATTGCCAATTTTTTTGACGAAAACTTCTTTTAATATGTCCGTGTACTCTGTGTCGCAAGCCTTGTAACTTCCGTATTCGTTTTCTACCTATTAATGTAATTAAAATTAGGGCAACAGTATTAAAATGATAGTAATAAAGTTGGTAATTGACACGTGAAGATAAAAATATTAAAAAGCATATATGTGATAATTTTTTCAACTTCTTCAAATCTGCTTTAATAATTGTCAATTTGTTGTTTATCGATTATTATTGACTTGTTATTGGCTGCGTTCAGCGTTTGCAACTATTGGAAGTTTTTTGAGTTCAGATTAAATTATTCCACTAGATCTAAAAGAATAATCAAATCTGAACTCAGAAAACTTCCAACAGTTGCAAAATAAACATTTTGCTGAACGTGGCCATTGGCTTGTTATCAGCACAGAGTGATAACATCATAAAGCGATAATGTCTGGAGCAATATTAATTATTACTTATCTCGAAAACGTAATAAATATTTTAAGAGATAAACATAATGTTACACATAAGTTACATAATCATAATATTTCTTAATCTCGTAAATAGGTGTTACCTGAACCATAATTACTGGTCCCCCATTACCCCTTAAAAGTGGTTCTACTTTATCCAGCACTTGATTTAGATACAATGTAGCATATCTCACGAAATCTGTGTAAACAGATAAATTTTTAAATAATAAAATTTGATTCTACAATTGGCTGTAGTAATATCATTTTATCAATATGTTTTAATATATTTTGCATCATTAATATATCAATTTGAAATATGAAAAATGGTAAAAAAGGCAGAATTAATTATTATGAAAAATAAAAAGATTCTTACATAATAAATGACTTTTACTTCGCCAGTCAAATAATAAACAACAATGGAAATATTAATCGATTCTACTAGCCATTATAATGGCCAAGACAATAGGACCACGATTTGGTTCGATTATCGTCAAGACGCTCTTTAAACAATATAAATTGATGTAATCTTTGATACTTGTATATAAGCATCTCATTTAAATAATTAAAAAAAAGATTCTTATCTCTTATCATGAAAGTAGCGGATTGTTATCAGTTGACATCTCAATTTTATATCGAGCGATTTGTTCGGAAATAAAATACATTTAATTTATTGTAACAAATATCATATATTATAAAACGGCATATATTATACCCGAAATCATAATAAGAGCAATAATATATAAATTTTCTATTTCTTCACAAATTTATTGCCACATAAAAAATGGCAAATATTTTTCAAAGCCCGAAACATGTTTTTATATACTAATCCCATGAAACAGATTATAGCTTACCTGCATCCTTTGTGCGGAACTTCATATTCGGTACTTCACGAAGCAACCAATACGGTAAACCACCCTAAAGGTATATTAAGGGTTATTAAGATAGTAAAATAATATTTTTAAAATTTTACTATATATAATTTAAAAAAAGGTAAAGAGACGAATTTTTATGTTTTGCCTCAGATATGAAAGAACAGATTGCAAAAGACAACTAGTTACGCCAGTAATTTTATACTAAGCAATTAATGTATATATTTATTTACCAAGTCTCTTTCCGCGCAAATATAAGGACCCGGTCGCAATAACACGAGCAAATCTTCCTCTTGTGCAATATTTAAGAAATTTACTAGATCTGCGTCGCCAGCCCAATTAAATTGACCTGGTTCTGGTTCGTGAAAGCTCCATTCAACATAACTGTATATCGCGAGGGAAAAGAGACAAATTTAATTATTCGTCGATTAGTTCGCGACATTATTTTAAACTTCATAAACAGTTAAAAGATCTACGTATCTTAAAAGATCTTACGTATTATGTCGATGTACTTAACTCCCTGACAACAATGTAAATACTATCTTGTATTATCATATAAATTACAAAACGTGTAAATTACAAATTACGAGATTTAACTTACGTGGAGACAGCGTTAAGTCCCGCGGCTCGCATTTTCCTTAAACGATCTCTCCAGTATTGTCTAGGCGCTCGAAAATAATGAAAACTACCGGAAACATATCGGAAGGGTTTTCCATCCAATAAAAACTGATTGTTCTCGTAATCGACTTCGAAACCGTATCGCCATTCTGTATCCTGCAATTATTTGTTCTGAACTCTTGCTAACAATAAGTAAAATAATTTTATAAAAAGCGATGCATTTTAATAGTTAAATTTCTAGCTAGAATATCGCTTAGTCCAATCATTTTTACACAATATTTTATTATATTTGTATTATACACCTACTTAAGAGAAAATTTGGGCTTATTTTTATACATTTTTTATTTCGCGATTTAATTAATGTCATACATTTTTATAATTTATGTAGAATATCATGTGGCATTTAAGTTATTGATGCAATCTTTTGTGTCATAAATGTATATAATTTTCGTTATGTTTTTTCGAGCCGGCTTTAGCGGAATTGTAATTGAAAGCTATATAGGTCATCATCGGAGGTCGGTTATTGTACGGCCAGTTGATTGTCAGTCTCTCTCTTCATCTTCTAACTTTGACCGGTATCATTATCCCGACTCCAATAAGTTAATCATAGAGATAAATACATTCTCACAGAAACATGTAAGTAACGCAACAGACATTTTGTAATATCTTTCTATCGCTTCTCGCAATGAGAACACGAATAAATACATACATGTACGTAATTTCATGTGTAAATCTTGTTTTGTTTATCGAAACATACCATTTTGCATATAATTTAAATACATGTTTAAACCTCATTAAAAAATTTAACCAAACAATCTTTTTAGTTAAGAAGGACATAAAAAGATTATAAAGGTTTAGTACGCTTTAAATACACGTTCATTTATATGTCTATGTAAAAAATGAATTTAAATTCAAGTAAGGGCCAGCGCCCTTACGAATTGCCGTCTTACGCCTTACGTGAGAATCTTGCGTTAAGCGACACGTAAGCTAATATTACGACAACGCACGAAGAAAAGCGCCACGTAACGTATATACGTAACATAAGACTAATTACGTTACGTTTTTCTTTGTGCGTTGCCGTAAGATTATCTTGCGTGACGTGTAACGCAAGATTCTCACGTAAGGCGTAAGACGCTACGGCAATGTTCGTTCGCCGGCCCTAACATATCAGTTCCATTCAATCAGTGATGTCTATATCTGGAATACGAGGTCGAGGACAATTGTTAATCGGTCAGAATCAATCTTTATAACTTGCATTGAAATTTTATGATTTATATGCGAACGTACTTCATGTGTACAAACTGTGCATGAACCAATGTTGTATTTTATTATATTAAATCAAATGTGATATACTATTCAATACACATTATTTTTACTTTCTAAACAGTATCAACAATTTTAAGAAATTCGATTAATATTTTGTTCTTAATTTAAAAAAGTCTGGGATAAAAAGTAACCTGCCAAATCCTATTTATCTTTCAAAAAGTTAGAGAATTTCTCTATTTCAAAATTCTTTCTCTTTTTCTAAAACTGTTGCCACCGTTATTTCCGGTTAAGCAATCAGTATCAACTGACAGACTATATTTATCTACTTTCCTCTTACAGTTTTATCCGCTTTCGGCACATCTGTACATTTATATGTACCGCATTTTTATATACAAACAAATTTAGATGAAATTATTTTAATCAAAAATTTCAATTAAATAGAAAATAAAGGAAAGTCTATTATATATATATTTCAGAGGAAACAAATAGTAGCGTACCGCAAAATTGTAGATTTGTATATATATATCTATATATATATATATATATATATATATATATTGAACATATAAAATATAAAAAAATTATACAATAGATAGCATTCAACATACGTTACTCGGTAAGTTAACTGTTTTCGATATAGCGCTACCGAATGCCAAAGTTGTCACAAGCAGAGTCGTCAATGACCACATTTTTGAATAAATCTTTTCGTCGTACTTCAGTTGCACTCTTCAATGCGCCTGTTAATTCACTATCCACGCTCGCGCGTCACTGACGATTTGACGGATTTGACGGTGTGCCTATATAATAAGCCGGTATCAGACTATATGCATTGGAGATTAAGATTACAGATTGAAAATTAAAGATTGTTTAATTACACTAGCAACGCATTGAAGATGAGATTAAAGATTGAAGATTAAAGATTGTTCAGAGCATTCTGAGCTGTCAGATTACGCATTGGAGATTAAGATTACGAATTAAAGATTAAATTTTGACCAATCAGAATGAAGTAGCCCAAGAGTGAAATTAGGAATTAAATTTTAGAGTTCAATCTATTTTTTAAATGTTTAATAGCAATTTCAGCTAATAGCCGTCTGACTTTTAGTCACGTGATAGTTGCGCGGTGTTTCGCGATGTTTTCGTTCTCTAGACTATTTGATGAGTTACCTTAGATCTTTTAACAATACCTATAGTAACAATAAAATTATTTTTACAGATATGGATCTTTTAGTCTAAGTATGTTTTCAATTTTGTTTCTGAAACTTCCAATCATGAAACTCACCACGGTGGAGAACGGAGAACTTTTTAATTTTTTAATATTATACCGCTGAAGATGGCTCAAGCTTGAACCAAAACGTACGGATTGATTGATGTAAAACATAAGTAATAAATCTATTACAGCCTTTTCCAATTTTATTATTTAGCGATTTGTATTTTATATATTAATTAGCTTGCACAAGAAATCGCGCGCGTTTTATAAAATTTAATTATCTCTTAAAATATTTACCTACAAATATTTCAAGAAAGAATAAATTTTTTTAAAACTTTATAGGCTTTAGGTTCAAAAAAATTAAACATATTGAATGTGTAATACTACATTAGACACAGTCGTGTTTATCGTTTAAAGATAAACTGTGCGGAATGAAGCGTTGAAATACATTCTTGCGCCGCTATACGTCGCAAATGTTGAGTTGTTGGAGATTTAACTCTAACTCTTTGTTATCAATTGCGATAACAAATTATTATCTGTTTTTACTTCAGTTGATGCAAAAACTTTAATATAAATTTTATATTTAAAATTTTAGTAAAAATGATTAATATTATATCCCAAATATAATTATTCATACATATATTAAATTAATATTATAATATATATTGGATTTATAAATAGAGAAATGATACAATTTTATGATATAGTTTTATTAATTTATTAATATAAATTGCAAAACCAACGCTAAAGATTCTCTTTTTCTCTCGATTTTGTCTCTACCTCAAAGTCTTATCATTTTCAATAAAGTTTAGTTAATGCTTTCTTTTCATTCCATTTCATTAATTAATTATTTTATTAACTCTGCTTTATTTTTTCGTTTAGATTTTTATCATTGTTGATTTCTTTTTTATTTTATGCGAAAGCGACATCACAATTTTTACACGTAGCGCGTGCTAAAAAACATCGCAAAGACATACTTTTTAAGACATTTTTAAGTCTTTACCAAGATACGTCTCAAAATTTTCTGAAAATTATAATCTTTTATAAAATAATCTTTTTGGAGCACATATATATATATATATATATATATATATATATATACAGCTATTTACATTATCGACTGTAACATTTATTGATTGAAATATATAACGTGTCCAATCTGGATGTGACATAGCACATAAAACTATTATTATTTGTTATTAGTTAAAATTTTTGGCATTCTTTTATTATTTAATGTCACAACGATACATTTAAAGCGACAGGAAATGCGTTAACAAGAAAAACGTAAAACAGGAGATGAAATTATTTGATAAATTAATATGTCAATAATTTTATATTTACATAATTTTGTTAATAACAAAAATTGATCTCAATCTATTATAATATCTTATAATCTGGTGTCATAATATTTTATTCAGATGTGAATAAAAAGATAATAAATTCTTTATGAAATTAAAATACTTGAAATGATATAGTTTATTTTACTTTATTCCTAATTATATCCTATTATTATTTTCAATTTTCAAAAATTTTTATTTTTGCTGTTCAAAGTCCCTAAACTATCTCAAAATCATTATACAAATGTTTTCTGATAGTTTTATAAAACAACCTCGAAATTTTAGAATATATTTCTTAGATAACTTAACTCTCAAAACATCGTAATGTTTTCTGGATTAATATTATCAAATATTTATTACAATTGTACTAAAAAGATTTGCCAAAACATCAAATTTTAATAATCTATCTAAAAAGATTAAAATTCTTCTATTAAAATTGTAAATTTTAAATCGCTTATATCAATATTTATTAAATTATGTTTTATACAATTGCACTTTTTCGTTGGCTAATATCACAGAGAGAAATATAATATAAAGCTTCAGTTATGCTACATATAGTTAGATGGTGAGGAGGTATCTAACGACGTTTAACCAGACACACGATTCGGGCATTATTATTATATAAACTCGTATCCTGGTTACACACGAGTGATTTAGAAACTTTGAGGTCATCAAGCATTTGTCGTGATGAAGGATAATTGAGATGGTAGTATAAAGATATATATCATATTCGGCCATTCTTATTAATTGGTAGGTTTCCTCATTCTTACATTTAATACAGGTTGTTACTAAAATATTCGGACAAACTTGAGACGCGACTTTTGAATTACGAGCAACACAATCACAGAGCAATAAAATTTAGGAAGATGTATGAAATCGATGATGCGCCTTGAATACTGTTATAAAAATTTTGACAATTCGTGTAACTTTGAGTCTTACAAAAATCAAATTGTATCATTAAAACGCTGTAAGAACAGCGGCCGCATCGTTTCTTCGATTAGCATGCGGTGGTCAACAAATTTGTGACAATTAAGCCACTTAATGCAGATGCCACACGTGGAAATGTCTATGCCTTGTACGCATTTGGCATTCGCATACTCGCAAATATTTTTTAAGAGACTAAGTTAATTGGGGTTAATGGAGAAGCAACTGTGCTGCAGCAGCTTTTGCACATTTGATAATCGGGTGTATTTAATATTCACGTATAATTCAGGATTAGGTAGTATGTCTTCCCAAGAAGTGTAAGAAAGCTAATTAGTTACTCTGTATAATTTGTTGTATAATTTATTTAATTTTTTTTCACAAAGCAAGTAGTTTTTCTTGTTGAAAAATTTAGAACAATTAATATTTTTTATAAAAAAGTATAAAAAATATCGATTTTTTCGTTAATCTTAAATTGTTTTATGTAAGCTAACATATATTAACTTATCAATATGTAAGTAACAGCCTAAATAATCAAATTATCAAGTTGTGTCTGAAATAATTATCTACCCTTTATAAAAACTGTTTTCTACATTGTATTTTATATTCTGTAATTATAATTTTTGTTAAAATCTTAAATTTTTATAAACTTATATTCCCGTGTCTCTTGATACTTTTGGTATATTATACAATAGATATAACATAAATGAAAAAAAATTGCATTTAATTTGCAATTTTTATTATTTACGTAATCAATAGCCAAATAATAACTAAAAATAAAATATTAAAAATATACGAATACATACGTTATTAAACGTACACTTTGGTTCTAAAATATTCTTATCAAATATTTGTGCGCTTTTATTTGAAATATAGTATTCATGTATTTCCACATAATCTTTTTATCAGAAAAATCCAGTGTAATTTTCGGATGCGCTTTATTTCTGAAAAAAATAATCTCATTCAAAAAGATCAATTAGTTTTCTCTAAAAAAAAGTTTCTCTTCCTTGATGTTAAAGATTATGTAAAATTAAATTAGGAATAAGCTTATATCACTTTTTTAGATGTTTAAAGTTCAATTAGCAGTAGAGTCTTTATTTTTAAGCACTTGAAACTTCGAAATCTTGATGGCATTTTCCCAAGAGCATTTCTCTCTCTGATTATAAAGGATATTTCAAAGAAATAGTTCAAAATTTTACAAGTTTATAATGCTAAACCGAATAAAAATTTTTAGTTAACAATCGTTATCAACAAGCCTTATAATATTTATTAAACCGTATAAAAACTCTTTAATCAGTATAAGTTTGTAAACCAATTCTCTTGTGGTAAACAGTGATTTCCTATTTTCTAAGTTATGAAAATAATTATTGATGATTTCGTAGAATTGTTTTGTCATTTAATTGTTTAAATTTCTTACAAAAGGCATTTTATGCGTCATTCTTTCATTCCAATGAATATTTAATATTTCCATATCGTTGTACACACAGGTATACAACCTGTATTTCTATTGACACAACTATGCATAAAATGCATGTACGTGATTTCCTCGTTGAATGATTTAATGATTTGCCATTGCTTACAATTAGTTAGATTTATATCTTAAATTATCTAGTAAAATATAATCTTGACTATCGTACGTCTGCTGCGACTCTGCTCATTAAATCCAGCATTTACGTACCTAGTACAATAATACGATATTACGATCAAATAATTTTTTGTTTTTATATTGTGGTAAATGGAATTGCAGTGTAAACGCGCACATTAAAATTATCGAAATGTAAAATTGTTCTTTACTTTGAAATAATATTTCGATTCACGAATCAATATTTTGAATCACTTTTGTCGAAACATTTTGTATAAAAGAATTAGTTCTTGATGCCTATTTCGGATATAATACAATCTTTTTAAACACGCGGGCACTATCATGGTTCGTGTTAAAACAGCCAAACGTTCTTCAAACAATGTAAATTGCAGATCGGTTAAATTTTCATCGACAACAGAATATCATTCAGCGGCATGTCGAGCTTATCGAATTACATTGCGAAACACTTTCTCGTATTTCAAACAATGCTAATTAATGTATTGTTTTATGCAACGCCAGTAGTTTGTGTATATAATGATTATTGAACAATTTAGTGCTGTGTGTATTGCGTCTAAATAAGATTTAAAATTTAAAGTTTCCTACAATTTTTCCGTCAAAATTTTCCATTGTACAATTCTAATGTCACAATTAGATGACCATAAAAATGACGTACTAAAAAAATTTTTTTTTAATCACTTTTATTGAAAATAACTTTTACAACATAAGCGTTAATTTCAACAAAAGTCCATATTAACCGTATTTTGTTTGTAATTTATATAAAATAGATGCTCATAACGAGTACATAATTCAAATTTTGAAGGAAAATATGGGCGCAAAATATTGAAAATACAACTAAAACGAGCAGATCCGGAATTAATATTCCATCACGATTAACTTTGTGACCAATCCGGGAAGATGCCATGGAGATGCACTTCTATCATCTCGCGCGCGTAAAATTGCAGGTTGCAAATCCGATGCGTATTTTTTGCACTCCTATGTAACGGCGCCATGTCCCGACGTGACGTTTGGCGCCGGCATCCCTCCTCTTCGGTGGACAACACAAGCGGCTTGAAAGACTTTTCTTGACTTGCGTCTTCGAGTATACGATAGTCGTTACGCTTGAGCCGTCGGTTTCGCACGATTTGCAAGCGAGAATACGAACAAACTCATTTTCTAATAACGTTCTTATTAATGTGACATTACGCGAGTGCGCCAAGTCCAGCTTTCGATCTTGTAAGCCAACTGGATTTCTGAGTAAGCACCATTCGAATTTATATATATGCGCTGCGTCGTTCAATCAGTACATCTTATGCGCGTGACAAGTCGATATCTTTAAAGATCTTTTTTTTTTTTTAATTTTGTCGATATCCAATAGGTTTACATAATTTAAAATTTCTTGGATACTAAGAAATTAATTTTTATCAATAATATATATCTCATGTCAGTTTAAATAATATAAAAAAATGAAAATTGATTTTACATTATATAATTTATTATTGGAATTCGGTTTTTCCATAACCCGCGTTAATTTTTAATAAAAGGTTTTCTGATATATTTTAAAAATTCATTTTTTTCATGAAAATGTGTCTAGGGAAAGCATTTATTACAATTTTCAAATTTTTCTGTTAAAGTTCACTTGAAATTAATAAAAGATTAATATTCATTTATGTTCTTAAAGTTTAATTCGCATTAAATCCTCCTTTTGAATCCTCATCTTGTTTGTCGTGGAGAAATGTCGTGAAAGAATGCATATTCCTGGGAAATTATAGTTTCATGTTTCTTGCAACCTTAATTATGTACTTAAAAAAATGCGAACTACACAGATTGGGTGTGCAAGAAATCTGCTCAAAGTTGCAGATTTTTGTGACTACATATTGCCTGTGATTTCCGCACGTAAATCATAATTGGGCCTCAGCAGGCATGATAACAGTAATAACGCGGTAATAACAGCGAAGAAAAGTTGTATCTGCGAGAGGAGTCATTGGAACATCAACATTTTCTGTGCCCTTCATAACGGGGTTTGCTGCTTCCTTTCCATTTCTGTTTTTCTTTCTCTTCGTTCAAGTTCAACGTCCTATCATTCTGTATGACGTATAACTATACAAATATTGATCATTGCCTTTCAAGACCTATTTTTGCGAAAAATGCGCTTTCTAATTATGTAAATCGTAACTACTGTTTTATCTATGTTCTGTGCTGATATGTACTTAAGTCATAATTTATCTGATACCTGAGAAAAACTGAAAATTATCTTCGCGATTCGAATGAGATAAAAAGTAATGCTAATACAACAAGATGTGTAATTACTCGTGTAAAGCATGTATACATATGCATGGTTTGAGGACTCTGTCATCAGTTCTGCGATTTCTATTCCGTTAGAAAAGTCGAAATGTGTGAGTACAATCACAACGAATAATAATAATTAATCTGCAAGTTATAAGCATTATACATTGATACCACACACCGGTTACTATTGAGCGAGTCGAGGAATGTCCGTTATTGCGAAAAACAATTTCTTGTTGAACTGTAAGTAGGAGAGGTAGAAGAAGTAGGGGAGTAGGTGAAAGGAGAAAAGAGATTAGAAATAGAAAAATACGATCACACCACTATGTACGTGTATATAAAAATTATATCATCGTATTCATCTAAAAAATAATTGCTAACCGATGTCTTCAACTTATCACTCAAGTATTTATATATTTTACTATCCAATGTTACAGATATCTGAATACAAAAAAAAATAAAAGTTTAGCAGAACGTGGAACCAGACAGTGATATGAAGAAGACGAAAACAAACGCTTCCGAATATGGTACGTTTCTTGATAACAAATTAAATTAAAGCGATTATCAATATTACAAAACCCGATCCTATAGAAATAAGTATTAAATTCACCTGCTTATTATATTAAATCGAATTGAGTACTTTGAGAAGAAAGAAAAGGAATAGAAAACAGAATCAAAATTTCTTAGTTAATTTCATAGATTTCAACAGCACCTTAAGTTAAATTTTAAAAATGCTTTTTGTTTAGATGTTTTTATTTCTCACATTTTATTAGCTTTCTTTTTGTATTTATTTAATATTTTTTATATAATTCTTTCGTGGAATTTTGAAAAAATAAATTTCGTCATTATACACGAATCATAGCGTACCTACTCGAAATCAGTTTTAAAATCGTATCAAATTTAAAAAAAGGAAGTATCTTTTAAACATTTGTTTATGTTTAAAAGCATGTTAGAATAATGTAATGTTTAAAACATAGTTTAAACATTTGTTTTAAACATAAAGGTATTTTTATAATAACTTCGATGTAAATACGGTAAAATGCGAAAGCTGATAAACGATAGTTTAGTATATCACCTTCCTGTTTTCGCAAGGCAAAAGTCTACTCCAAATTTTGTTAAAAATTTCTCAAATTAAAATTTGAGCGATTTATTTCGGCGCGTACATATATAATAACGTTAGGATAAATCTGTATCGCATGACTGAGACATGGCAGCTTGAAAGGCAAGACTGACCTTTCGAGTCGCCGAAGAAGGATGTCGATGTAAGTTGGAGCGCCCAAGATCGAAGGTTATCTTCTTGGTGTCTCGAGGTTAACATTTATTTTATGGTTTACATGCACTCTCTATAGCGTTTTTCTTTTCTGCGAACTGGTTTCGTCGTCATTTTACGCCGTAATACATATTTATTACATATTTCGGTTCTACTGTCAGTGATTGTTAGCAACATCAGCAAAGTATCAATTGTTGTGAGAGGCGTTTCGCATGATTACTCTCGCATGCATAGCAATATCGAAGGCAATATATGTAACATTTAATTACAGAAGTGTAAAATAGTCATTAATCTCTTTATGATTTTTTTCGTTATCGGTTTTAATTTCTTCATTTTTTAACAACGTACTTAGAAACTAATTTTGGATAAATTTTTGCCGCCCTTTCCGTATATATAATATTAAAAAAAATACCTTTATAATATCAAGAAAATTTACCTGTGTCGACTATCGAGAAAGACATTTAATGCTTACTCTCAGATCTCATTACTCGGAAATATGCATAAAAAAGAAAGAGAGAGTACTTAACTGTTTAACTTATAAATATTTATGAATCATTTGTCATGAACAAGCAAGGTTAAACTTTTTATTACGCAGCTGCTGCGCTAGACAATTGTAATTACGGATTGATGATTTAATTTTGATTCTCTAGTACTGAACGAGGAAAATCACACATTGTTTTTCTCATCTATGAACTAATGGACTTGTTTTTTTAATTCCTATTAGATTTTTTATGTAAATGGGCGATTGTTTTCATACTACACATTACACACATGCTTGTTACCATTTTCTGGAAACCATTATATGTGTTGACAGTCATAAATTACCTGTTGTGCAAATAAAATATGACAAAGAGATATGTTCCTGATGTAAATGCACTTCCAATGCAGATGTATTTCAGTGTAAATTGCTTAATCAACCTAATCAATCTGATAGATTTGTAATGATAAATTCGTTTGAACCCTTACAAAGTCTATTGCTCTCATTAAGTAAAAATATCTGTATTAGAAACAGATTTTCTTTTAACAAAGTGAATGATATTTAATTCTTCGAATCGAAATGATGATTTTATACAATTTTAGACAAAATAAATTTTTACAGCGGAATGTAAATATGTGTGTATAAATATTGCAATATTACTACATTAACCCTCAATTAGCACACCTCGGTTGGGCCACCTCAAATGCCACACTAGTGCGCGATTTGAGATTTTTACAACTTTTAACTGTCGTATCTCAGTCATTTTTAATAAAAATTTATGTAAAATTTCCCTGGCAATCGAGTAGTGCACTTTATTTTACGAAAAAGAAATGATTTTTATATGAAAAATTGAAATATATAAAGTGCTGAACGAAAAAAAAGTGGTGCGAATTAGCACATGTGTGCTAATTGAGGGTTAAATACAATTATTAAGAAGGTTACAATTTTATGTTAATTTTATGCTAGTACAAAAATTTCTTAATGTGGAAGTCTTTGTAATTGTATATAATCTTATATATGTGTTGACTTTTATAATGCGTATGCGCATCTCTTTTTTATACGAAGCTCGACAAATAATTTTGTATTACATTACCAAATGACGTAGCTGATAGCGCCCAATTATACAAAACTGATTGAGAAGTTGTAAATCAACTTAACCATTGCATAATGCAATAAATTTGTAATTAAAATCAAGTTTAAATAATGTGCGTAATTACAACGTACACCTACAATGCGCAAAAAAATTTTTCAAAAGCGATAAAGATTATGCAGATAAAGAATCCATGCAATAAAAAATTTGCATCGTATATTTTATCACAATAATAAGAAGAATGTGGCACGTCTTACGATTAATAATTGTATTAAGCTGCATCATTATTTATTGTCATTTGGCTTATATCGCCGTATGTGAGAAACAAGAATAATTTATGTGTAATTTATTTCTACACGTGAAAATAACAATCCTTTCTGCAAAAACTCGCAATCAAGATCGGCGTCGTAACCTAGGATAGAACCAGTAAAAACTTAAAACCTTCAATTAATAGAATTTAATGTGAGTTTGCAAATGAAAAAAAGTGTCTCCTTAAATTGCAGCACACGTGAATACCAAGCAAGTTCCTAACGGTAAGGACGATCATGTCGATTCTAACGCAAGTGTGGACGCCGTGCAGGCCGCGATTGGCAATCTCGGCAGGTGGCAAATCATCATCTGCCTGGCGATGTCTTTGGTCAAATTTCCGGTAGCGTGGCATCAATTAGCGATCGTTTTTATGGCGCCTCATCAAGATTACAATTGCACAGAACCTGCTACTACAGAGGAATATTCCAAGGACCAATGCACAGCCAATGTTAACGGCACCCTGATAAAATGCACGGAATGGGAATACGATAGGACAATATTTCCCGAGACCATTATATCACAAGTAAGTATATCATGAGTTCAAAAATCATTGTTTTAGAATATAAACAAACGTATTCGTAAATTTGTGAGATGTAATCGAGCGACGAAATTTCCTTTTGTTTACCGGTTTGAAAATTTATTTAGAAAAGTAAAAAACTGTTATCGTTTCAGTGGAATTTGGTCTGTGATCGAACGCATTATGCGAATATTCAACAGTCCATTCTTATGTTTGGAATACTTCTCGGCAACATAATCTTTGGCAGTTTAGCAGACAGGCAAGTACACGTATTATTGAATATATGATTTCAAATTGTAAAACAGTTACAAAGAAATGAAAAATATACGAATATTCACAGATATGGCAGGAAAACGCCGCTGATAGTTTCTATTGTTCTTCAACTTTTGTCAGGTATTGGATGCGCCGTGGTACCTTGGTTTTACGCATTATTACTATTGAAGTTGTTAAGTGCCTTAGCCACTGGAGGCACGATGGTTACTAGTTACGTTATCTGTAAGTGTGTTCTTTATTTAGAAGAATATTAAGATTACAAAAAAACAGACCTTGGCAACTTTTAACGGTAGAAAAAATCGTTATAAAATATCGTTGTTATTTGTATAAAAATCAGTATTTACAATGTCAATTTAAATGTTATATTAAAAACAAATTTTTTTGCTAATAAGATAGGTCAATATAATGAGCATTTTTAAAAATATTTTTCAGGTATGGAAATAGTAGGTACAAAATGGCGTGCCGCCATCACCGTTTTATATCAAGTTCCATACAGTTTAGGCCATATGTCGCTGGCAGGACTCGCATTCTGGTTTCGACATTGGCAACAACTACAGATTGCCATCACACTTCCATCCATTATTCTTTTAAGTTATTGGTGGATAATACCTGAATCACCCAGATGGTTACTAGCTGTGGGAAAGCAGAGAGAAGCATGCGAGATATTGCGAAAGGGGGCCAATGTTAATAAAGTGGAAAATATAGACATTCCCGAAATAGTCAGGAAACATTGCTTGCACCAGGTAAGAGTTACAATTCTATTTATTGAAAGATTTCGACAAATAGATCCAAACGTAAGGAATATAATCAAGAAGAACAAGAAAAATTTTCCAAGAAATTAATTCCCTTTAACTCTAACATTCGCTTTTATATTTTAGAATCTTAAGAAATCTACTCTAGATTACAAGGCTTCGTTTTTCGACTTGCTTCGCACGCCGAACATGCGAGTGAAGTCAATCTCTATTTTCTTTAACTGGATGGTTTGCGGAATGGGTTTGTTTGGCATATCACAGTACATTGGTCAGGTCGGTGGCGATATTTTCATTAATTTCGCAGTATCCGGTGCCATACAGATTCCTGGGAATTTCGTCGCTTGGTGGGCAATGAACGCATTGGGTCGACGGATTACCCTGATTTGCAGCAATTCTATAAGCGGTGTAGCCTGTCTATTCTTAATCTTCGTCTCAAATGGTAAGAAACCATACATGAATTTATTGTCATTTTCTTGTAACTTTTTGAACTTTCTTGTAACGTTTTTGATCAGTGGAACGAGTTCTGCACAAAAATTATTGTTACTATATCTAATACGTTATTTTACCTTTATTTTATAAGTATGTTATAAGTATTTTCCGTTCTGGTAAAATCTCTCTATTTATTGGTTGACGATCTAAATTTGAATGGATCGACCAATGGACTGATAACGAAAAAAGTTCCATCCTATTGTTAAGTGGCAAAGAAAATTTACGATAAACGAGATATCTATACATATAAAATAATAAATCGTCTAAGATACATCGGTAATTCATTTTTCACAGATATGGCATGGCTAAGACTGCTCTTGGCATGCATCGGTCTTGTCGGCATGTCGGTGTCATTTACAACAGTCTACCTTTTCTCCGGAGAACTGTTTCCTACAGTCGTGAGAAACATCGGAATCGGCGCGAGTAGCATGTGTGCTAGAGTAGGCTCTATCTTAGCACCCTTTGTAGTGTCTTTGGTAAGTTTAATTATAGAGTCGATTTGTAAATATAGATGTTAACAAATAACATCTCGTTTCCCATTTACATGGAGATTTGAATTAAGTTATTGTCGTAACAAAAGTCACCAACTACTAAGTTTTCTAGATTACCAATTGTAGATATTATTTTAGAATTACTTCGAAACGTGGCTATCACCCACTATATTCGGAATCTTGCCATTGATTGGGTCCTCATTATGCCTATTATTACCGGAAACTGCCGGATGTACATTACCGGAAACGCTTCAAGACGGCGAAGAATTCGGGAAGTAAGTAAAGCAAATTTTTTAAAGCATACATAAATTGCATAAGAATTTCTTTTTGTAAAGAAAACACTTTTACATTAAGTATTATCGGTTTCTATACATGAGCATATATATATATATATATATATATATATATATGTATATGTATATTGCACGTAGATGAATATTGATATTTTTATGCCCTATCAATTTTCGCGTAAAAAATTTCGTTGTTTCGTAAATAATATAAATGGAACAATGACACGTGGCAAAATTGGTAATATTTAGGACGCTCTTTTTTATTTTTTATGTGCGAATTATTTAAAAAAATAACTTAATATATGCTCGTATATAATACAAATATAATCTTCGTTAAAGATTACCGTTTACATTCAAATATGTGATTTGAGTATAGTCTAAATTATAAAAGTTGTTGCTTTTTTATATGCAGGAAGCGTAAGTTGAAAGAAAAACGTGGAGATTTCGAAGCAGAAGCGACAATCTAAAGAAAAACTACCATCACATATTTCAGAAAAAGTGCGAACGCACATCGCGCGCAAACGCGCATTGAATTAAATTATCACAAGTGACCCGAGTGTTGTTCAAACGCTAGGATAAAGCGAACATATATTTAGAAATTCTATTTATTATATTACGAAATTAATTACTTTCGTAATATTAGCAAAATTCGCTCTATGATTATTCATCTTGTCACGCGCGTTTCTGTAACTCATATTTTTCATAATATTATAATTTATATAAAGCTGGCATTTTATAGAAAATATAACAAAAAATATTTTTAGAAAAATATATGATAGTATTACTGCGTTCTTTAAGAAATTCTGAAGAAAGACGTAAGGTTTATAGCAGCAAGTATTAATTATATATTTTTACTGCCAAACGAATAAGTATACGTATAAGTTTATACATGATTAATGATTATCATGTAAGATCTTTCACTGAATGTTTATGTATATAAATAGAAATTTGTTTTTGTAAGAAAAACATGTTTATTTATTAAATACTTAATAAAACTCAAAAGCGACAATATATTCTGTTTTCCTTAATTCTTCAAACATTATAATTGTATCTCTTTCGCGATTATTGTTATTGTGCAAAATATCTGATATCAATACTACCGATTACTTCTACTTCTCCACATGTAACATATTATACATACAAATGCTTGAAAAATTGATATCTTATTATTATATTCGTGGCAAATACTATGTGAGATTTATTTTCCGGACTTTGCCGCAGATCGTTCTTAGAAATGGTTACGTTTGTTTTATGATTGAACAACACCTTACGCGATAAAATCCTTCCATTCAACTTGCGCAATTAAATAAATCGTGAATAATTTACGATTATCATGTAGCTATTTGTAATCTTTTAGTCTAGGAACTAAAGGTAACCTTCAGACAACGCGGACGCAGTTACAATCACAATTATCGGCGATGCAGAATAAAAGAGTCGTTCAAACTTTACAAACATAATAAAATTACGCGAGCAACACAATATAATTTTAATTTGCTTAAATTAATTTACAATTTAATCACTAAAAGAATATATAAAGTTATTACTCCAATATTAATAATTTAATTTTAATATCTGATTGTTACCGGAAATCATTTTGCTCTAATAATTCTGGACTTTCAACGTTTCCTTAAAACTTTGAATGTATCATTATTATTCTTACAACGCTAGTTATGAAGAGTTTCTTACTATATTAAAATAAATTATAATAAATAAAACAGGACTAATATAAATCTAATAATTAATTAGAAAAGATGCCATTTTCAGTCGGACTGGATCTTGATAGCCTAATAATAATGTTTCTGTGTTGTGTATTTTTTTCTAACTCAGTAAACTGCGCGTCGATTACTTATCGATCTTAAAACACAGCGATTATCAATTTTAAGTATATTATGGATTTATTGTTCTAACAAAAAACTGTAAAACCGACAAATAATCGGCGTGCAGTTTACTGAGTTGGAAAAAGTATACAAAATTTACACAGAAATATTAATATCTCTCAGTATTAGTATATATTTAATTTATATCTTGTCTTTATGACATAAACGAATGTGATAATTTAGTAATGACCATTTAAAGTAAGAGTACTAGAAAGAGCATTACGGAAAGAATAAGAATGAAAGAAAGAGAAATATTTATTTGCATAAATTAGCATAAATATGCATAAAAAGAAATATATCCAGAAACAATTTTTAAAAATCTATTCAAAATTAATTGAAAAAGACGTGCATAGTTTTGTTATTAATCCGCCCATCCAAAGTTTAGACTGCATTTTTCTAATATTTTATCTAGTATCTAGACTCGTATACATTTTCTTATACCAGAGTCATCGACACTTACGACTGGAAGAAGGTATAAAAGCCGATACCGATGTGTTATAGCGTCATTCTATCTTGTTTCGTTCCAGAGAAGGCCGCTTTACCAGTTTAAGCAGTGAGTATTTTAGCAATTACGTTAAGCAATCTTTTTCCATGTATTTGAAACAATAAGTTCATTCTTAAATATAAATCTACACTATAGATAAATCGATAAAATCAGGAAACTTTAACTAATCTCATTATATCTGAATATATCTGAATATATCTATATATAAATAATAAGTATCTATGTATATTCTTTATTGCGTCATATTTTGATATTTTCTGAAGTTAATGTAACATATATAATTATAATTAAAACTTGATTGCGATATCTTTCTTTTCAGGATCCATTATATTACAATAGTAATATTCAATATTAAAAAACTTTATATAATTAAAGTTTTAATATAATATTTTTGTTCAAATAAAACTTACGTAATATTAAATAAAGAATTATATATTGGTATTTTTTAATACTTAAATTTAATTTAAAACTTAATTCTGTTCTTCATCTTCAAGTGCATATAATTCAAAAATAATATTTATATTTCTACATTTTCATAAGCAGCTGCGCTATAGATTAAAATGAGAACTTGTAAATCTCTGAGAAGAACCTGTTCTTCTCAGAAAAAAAAGTTGCTTTAATTTGTATCTTGCCGTAGGGAATACCGTGGTAAAAATATTCAGGCACCACCTTGTGACATTGACATGGACGCTGACATTGACATTTACAAGTTCTGAATCAATATCCTATAGATTTCTTATAGACATAACAAAGAATATTATAGATTAAATAATAGTAAATTATAAATTAATGCAAATATTCTCACTTACATCTGGTTAAAATAATCGTGAAATTTTGACTTAATTCTAAATAGTAGTAAACAATGCAAGTGCATATTATATAAATATTATAATAATAGATATTCTTGATACCCATAAATATCAACATGATTTTTCTGATTTTCCAGTTTCCTGATTTTAATACGTGCATGTGCATCTCTAATAAATCATAATCATTGTTGTCATATAATCATTTTCTTCATATAAACGATATGTCTTGCAGTGATTACAAAGAATTATCTGTTAAGTGTATATTATTACTTATTGTATCCAATGCCTAAGAGTGATAGTCACTTGTGATTATATTATGATTGAGCATTACAGATACTCAACATTTAATTTCGTGTCAAAATAAATAAAAATTTATAATCATTCTTTTTCTAGTTAAAAATTATTCACTATATGCAGATATATTTTTATACTTTAGTCTACAATTCTAAATTATATCGACTAAAGGTTACAGGCTACAATTACGCTTGCAATAATCGTTATTTGTACGAAGATTGATTTTTTTGCAGATATGTTCTACTTGCTGTTCCTGGCCTGCCTGGCCATGGCAACCGGTCACACCTTTAATACCGTTTATTCGTGGAAGCAGGTCGAATTCAAACTGCCAAATGATACCATCCGAAACGAGTACATAGCTTCCGGCGATTACATTCCGGAAAATAACATGCCATTAGGTTTGGTCATTTGGCACAAAAAAATGTTCGTCACGGTACCGCGGTGGAAGAAAGGTGTTTTAGCTACTTTAAATAGCTTTTCAATGAGCGACAACAAGCGTAAGTAAATATAGCTAAACAAAGTTTACTAAAGTACGTATAACGTACACTTGTTTTATATTACGCAAATTTTGCGATGTATACAATGCCAAGTTTATGTTTGATATAATATTAAATTGATTATCAATTTAATCACGTGTACTATTTTCCACTTTGGCTTGAGACTGTGTTTCAACCGACATTACTCGGTACACAATTTGTTGAGCTGGAAAAAGATGTATACGCAAAAATATTATTAAACATAAAGATCCAGTCCGACTGTTAAAAGGCGCATTTCACTATTTGTGTTATTTTCATAAATGGTCAAGTTCACCTATTATTATATCATTTTTAATAATTTATATAGACAGTCCAGCCTTAATACCGTATCCTGATCTTGAAGCAAATAACATTAGTTCCCCTGATGGCCTCGTAAACATATTCCGTCTCAGAATCGATGCTTGCGATCGTATGTGGGGTCTTGACACAGGAGTAGACGATATTTTGGGGGACTTCAAAGTCGTGCGACCGATGAGACTTATTGTTATCGATTTAAAAACAAACATGGTATTGTCTATCAAAAATTATAAATGTCTACAATCGATATTAATTCTAGAAATCTATCAATATGTGTTTCTATACGTCTCAAATTTGTATTGCAAGTTATTTCATTTATCCATCCGTACGCATTGCAGATTATACGTAGATATACCTTGAAAGATACGGATGTAAAGCCGGAGTCTTTCATTGCCGATCTTGCGGTCGATGTTGCACCGGGACAATGCGACAAAGCATACGCGTATATGAGTGACTTAGGCGAATATGGCATAGTGGTGTACAGTTGGGAAAAGAACGATTCTTGGCGGATTAATCATCACTTCTTCCATTTCGATCCATTGAACGGTAATGTTAATAAAATATTATATATTATCCATGCATCGTAGTTAGGATTTCAAGCCATTAATCGAAAGACTAATCTGATTAATTTTCAAAGATAACAGATAAGACTTTTTTTCGTTAAAATTTATTTTATTGTCTTGTGATCAGCTTGACTGTTTCTGGTAATTATTCTGACAGGTGACTTCAATATTAGCGGCTATAACTTCCAGTGGACTGACGGTGTTTTCGGATTGTCGTTAACGCCGATTGATACCGATGGGAATAGAATGCTTTATTTCCATTCCATGGCCGGTATCACGGAATTTTCTGTGCCTACGGATATTCTGCAGGACAATCAATTGAAAAAATCAGGGGTCTACAGTAATTTCCACATTGTTGGTACCAAGGGACCATTGACGCAAGGACCATCTTCTATTATTGACCCGAAAACATGTATTAACTATTTTGCTCAGGTAAACAGAAACGGTATTGCGTGTTGGGATATTACGAAGGAATTGAATCCGGAAACATTCAGTAAGTATTATATGATAAAATTATTAACTATATTTGCATTTATAAATACATATATCAATTTTTTATAACAGAAAAATTATAACATCAACATACATAAATTTTTTATCTAATTTTCCATCTTTGTCAAGTTACTAGTAGAATCCCCTTATACACGACAAAAGATTTTATAAAGTTAACTTATTGCTATCTTTTATTAACTGATAATATTGATCATTTATCTTTCAATGCATTAAGTTTCAAATATAATTAATATTTAGCAAGTTGCAAAATTTTACACCATTTGTATCATTCGACAAAATTTTATAATATTGGAATGATCTACAATGTAGTTCATATATTTCATCAGAGATGTCTCTAAAGTCCACAAATAGCAAAGTATATATACCTTTCGTTGAAATACTCCACCATCGCTAGCTTCTATAAGCACAATTAAAAATATTTTAACAAAATTAAATAAATAATAAATAATTATAATCTATTTCACTGTTATATAAATCGTATTTTTTATGTAAAAATCACGCGTAATTTTTATTTGCAGAATTGGTGGCGCAGGACAACACAACATTAGTGTTTCCTCAGGATGTAGTTATCGATAATGAGTCTCGAAAATTATACGTGCTCTCTAATAATTTACAGAAATTTATGTATGACAGCTTCGATCCATTGACGACAAACTTTTTCATTACTTCAGCTGATCTCGACACATTAACACCTATGTGCAAAGATAACGCAGCGAAATCATAAAAGTCACGAAAAAAGACATTCTAAATTCAATTATATATGCATATAACACCGTATATAATGACAAATGTACTATAAACTCTGCTTTATATTTGCAAATTGTGAAATATCGAATGTTTCTTAAGTAGTTGTATTACTCTTGTATCAATGTTTGCAGATTTAATTGTAATTTTTTCTTCATTAAACGTGTCATATTATTAATTTAGCATCTATGATTGACCGCCCTTCTTTTCATTAAATTAAATCAAAGAAGAGGGTTCCTATATACATAATTTTATACAAAATATCAACTGGCCATGAAGTTCTTTCTAGCAAGTAACAGAATACATATGTGTCATATAAACCCGTTAACTTTCCTTATATCCTCTTCGATAAAATTGATCATATACGTTTAATTTCTCTCTTCCTCCCTCCCTCCCTTCCTCTCTCATCACGTCTTATTTCTTTCTCGCCTAGTCTTAAACATATCAGATGTAAAAAAATTGAAGTAAAAAAGACCGTTATTTCGTAACATATGATAAGCAATCGGTACGTATGATTTAAAAATCAGTTGTGTTAAAGAGAATGGAAAGGATCAATTCGCAACTAATTAGAAGCGGGATATATTTTCGATCGCGGCGAGTATCGCGGAATTGAAATTTCAGCGTGTCATTTTAAAATAAGCCGTCAACTATGTCGCTGGCTAGTCAATCCCTTGATAATTCAAGGAACTTTTAACTGCAACCTTTATAACTCCCGTGGTAGCTTCCGCCTCTCCCTTCTCCCGTCAAACCCGTCCTAGGAGCGCTACTTTCTTCCGCCCCCTTTACGACTGGTCTACTCTCTCTTTACGGAGCTGTACATCCTAAATAATTGATCCTAACGTAGTTGCCGGTGTTTTTATAACTGTTTTACCGCCCGCTCTCGCCGCTGTGATATACATTATTTAGCCGTCGGTTTTTAAAGCGAAGTCGCCGGGGCGCGGAGGTGCGAAAAGACTGAAGGCCTATTCGTCGCCGCGCGTCTGCAGAATTAAAATGTATGCCAGCGGTCGTCGCTACCTACATTCAATTAAATCGCCGGATTTCGCGCGGCGCCATTAACCGCGGCAAGTAATCTCTCCGTGGAATAAGAAAACGGCTATTGCAGAGATTGCGTCTCCCACCTTTATAACAGTCCTCGCCGGATTATACGAGGAGAGGGCCCGTATTCACGCTCCATCGAACTCCAGTATGCGATATGGAACTTCTCTAAGGTATCTTTCGGTAAATCAAATTATATGCATACTGATACGATAATATCGATCACTTTTATTGAAGCCGAATGATTTGCATATAAACGAGACACGATCTTTTTTTCTGTATGTAAACGATATTCATATATATCCTTTTCCTCTCTTCTTCCTCTCCCCACACTCTCTCTCTCTCTCTCTCTCTCTCTTTCTCTCTAATACTTTTACCAAGTAACACCATTATATAAATTATTCGCGAGACACCACAAGACCCTCGATTCGCGCAGTTGTCGGTACAAACAATACGTATATATCTCGTCACACATTTTACAGCTGCTCGTACCCGAGAAGCCTCCACATGACCCGTTTCCACATGACCCTGCCCCCTTCCCTGAATTTCAGTTCCACCGCTCAAATATTCACGATTTGTCAACTCTGTTAAATTATTCATTTCCCGCAGGTATCTTTGTTATCTTATCGATAAGTCGAAAGATGAAGGACAAGTGGATTCCAATAGGAATCGCCGTTTCCTATCTTCGCTCGTACCGCCCTCCATCCTCCGTCTACCTACCTCCCCCCCCCCACCCCCGTGCCACGCTCCTAAGAATGAAGGTGTAGAATGCAGAATGCAACGTCGTGCTCTTGCAGAGAGCACTTTGACACGGCCCCACGGGTACATTACTAGGATTGCTGCCACCAATTGAACTCCCCCAACTCGCCGAGACCCCGGCCCGAGTCCCTTATATCTGCAAACACAGCCGCCCGAGGCGACACCGCCGTTCAAACACTCAATCGCTCGATTCACAACGCTGAAGTAACTTGAAATTCTCCATTGTTAATGTTATTTGACTTATCCGCGCTGATGCCGGCGCTGATCTCTATAATAGGTAATACCGTGAAAGGATTCGTGTGCCGGCATTGTTCGGTTAAGTTTTGCGAGCGCTATGATTAAGGCCCACCTACCCTCTACGTCGCGTCGGTGATGTATCAGTAGATTGTGTAGGTATCGTCAGGAATAACACAAATTTATAACGGAAAATTTATAGAATATCTCATATGCAATTTTTGAGTTTCACAAAGCTTCTTTTTATATTTCAAAATTTCTTTCTATATTTTCAGTCTGACGCGAACTATTGCTTCCATAAGTGATGAGAAAAATACGAAATTCAGGATTTGCTGATATTGATAATTTTTAGTATTACGTATTAATTCTTTATAAAACAAGTAGGTTTACAAATTGTTACTTAAATTTATACCGTATGCAAATATTTCGTATTAATTTGGAAAGTATATTTCTGGATCTCTGTTATATTTATTTGTATTTGCGGAAGTACAATTGATTGCGCCGTATGAAACTAGAACAACTGTTTAAAGATTGTAAATTCGAGTTGCTTAAAAATCGTACGTTTCATGCATAATAAGTGTAATATCTCTACGGGGAATTGCATTTCTCGTTTTTTCAGTACTGTTGCATTCCACGTACCGTGCGAACGCTATCCCGCGATACGTTTAGTCCCACGTGTATGGCGCCGCGCTACTTTGTGCGTTATTTATGAATATTTATAATATCTCGTGTAAAAATTTCATCAAGAAACATATGCACATTTCTTACGATTCTGTTAAACAACATTTTGTATCTAACCCTTTATTACGAATAACGCAAATGAAAGAGAAGTGATCCAAGCATGTCGACACGCTCGCGAGACGAATAAGATGTTGCTATCTAAACAGATTCTACTTGCGATTAATTACAATGGTGATCTCGCGCCATCTCATATCAAAAGAATAAATTTATTCGAAAATGCTCGTATTCGTGAGCACTCTGTATCCGCGCGAGAGAAACCTTCCCGCGTACAACCGATTACACGTCATCGAAATCCACGATCGAGGGATCTCAAGTAGCGATCGTCGGACAGATATATCCGCTAATACACTGCTTCTCGCGCCCATAGTACCACTTTATACGACCGAAATTCCCAGTAAGATGCAGGAGGACACCGGCAGGGCGGGGAGGAATTCGTAATACGGAGGGCCGCTCTACGACTCCGCTGGGAGGAATTCCGGGGTACGTTTTAAATTGCTGCATCCCCAACCTTCTTGTTTATGTATGCTACCGTGTTTCTTATTCTTGTGCGGCAGCGAAGGAGAGCGCGCGCCCCCCTAACTTTATGTGCACAGTGCCGACATAAGTATGCAATCTATGCGTCGGTGTGGCCCGCGTGGGCACGTGTGAGTGCCACGTGTGTACGTGTACATGTGTTCGTGGTGTACATACGTGTGGTGTGTGCGTATGTGTACGCGCGCATGTGTGTATATGCGTGGAAAGCGGCACGACTGTAGCCTGAGGAAAACGTGCCACACACGCGTAACGTCGCGCGCGCACGTACGTGTGTATTGTATGGCGAAACGTGGCCCTATGTTTTCTCCCGCCGTGTATTTGGATCTCCCTACGATCCGCGCGTTTCCTCCCGTGGATTCTTTTCGTGTTTCGAAACAGCCCAGACTCTTCCTCCGTATTTCCACCCTCGCCACCGCCGCCACCGGGGCGCACTCTTTCGTTCCTATCTCTCCGCCACAATTGCTGTAATCTACGATCTAGGGTGGTGAATTTAACTGTGGATCTCAGCCACGGTAATTTGTAAAGTTTTTAATATTGCAGGCTCGAACGGAAACGACGGTGCGGAAATGATTTTCTAAGAGCGGCAATTAAAGAATGACGAATGCCAGATCGGATTATAGAATTAGCTTGATAATTTTGTACAATTTTAATAACTCAACGCAATTTAACGCGTCACTTTAAACATATTATTTTAATTATTTCGACCGTTAATCATTTCTACGAAATATGGCTAAATGTCATCAGTTTATTCGACCTTTACGACAAAAGAGTCATAAATTTAAATAATAATGATATGTTTTCGCACTTATATCGAAATAGAAAGTTTCTTGAAAGCTATACATCCTAGAACATTATAATTTGTTATTAAATAATTAGTTATTCTATATCAGGTACATATACCTGTGTTCTACAAAAATAAAAAGATTACTTATAAAAATGTCCTAATTATGAATCATAAAATATAGCATTATTAAAAATGAAAATTATAATTAATTACTTTTGTTTGGAGGGATCTTTCATTTTATTTATTTATATTATAAAATACGCCCGAAAATGTGTAGTTTAATATATAAAATTTAAATCACGCGTATTGCATGTTAATAATTACTTTACGTATAATAATAAAATATATTTTTAAAAATCACAGTCGAAATAAAAATAAAAAGATTTTTTAGATTTCTCTTCTATATAATTATGTTATACCAATACTGTTTATTTTTTGTTAAAGTGAATAATTATCATGCAGATGATGCATGAAGTAGAAATGCTTTTGCGCAATGAACAAAAATGTCTGTATAACAATGTACATATTTCTTATTAAGTTAATAAATATAATTATCAACTTCTTGTTAAGAGTATGAAAATGTCGCATCACATGATAATTATACGAGATAACATGATGAAAAGAGAAAGAAAGAGAGAGAGAGAGAGAGAGAGAGAAAGAGAAAGAAAAAAAGAGAAAGACATACACGGTTACTTTTTATAAGAAATCGAACCATTGAATGTGTATGTGCAAACAATTATAAACATCTTTATTCCTCATATAATTTCACGAGCCAACGAATTGTGCGGATTATACTTTTAATGACAAAAAATTATGGGATGTCTTTATAATGAGCATTTTTCAGCAATATAGTCTGTGTTGCCAAAATAAAGAATAAAGCAAATCAATAAGCACTAATAAGAAAAATATCCTAAAATTACCGATTTATTGCATTAAACTTTTGCTTTTAAATATTCATAATAATCAGTCACATTTTTCATAAAACTTCTCTTTTAACAAATAAAATCTTCAATTTCACAAAACAGCGTAAATAAAATGCAGCTTTTGTAAAAACGTAAGACATTTACACGCTTATCAATGTGGTAAAAAAATTATAATATCTATGATAAATAAAAATTTTTTGTCATTTCATAGAAGTAATTCTTCTCTCGAAATTATCATTTTGTGGAAGTGCTCAAGTAATTTATAATCGAGTAATTTAATAATTTCTTATTACATGATTATCACGTTTATTATATTGTCGAAATCTTTAAAACAAAATTCAGAACTCATATCACAATTTACTGACGTATAAGTATATATTTGCTTAATTCTGAACTTCTTCATACGTCCGTGAAATAAAACTGGGTTTACACGTCGTATTCTGATAAAAATATGGTTATATTAAAAAGATTACTTTAACCCTCGGTATAAAACGTGATTACACGTATAAAATATTAATAAAGCTGTTATTATACGCTTGGCAAATATATAGGACGACATGTTGTATGAAACTATACATATATATGTTAACTATTAAGCGTGGATGCAGTGTTGATATAGAGCACACTGTTCTTGTATTTTTATGCATAACTAGAAACATAGTAATATTTTTTTCGTAATTATTCTTTTATGACGCTTTCCACGTGTACTTCATGTATTATGTATTAAAAATACCACTGTTATTTAGCAGTTTGCAGGAATAAAGTTACAATAAAAAGAAATCATCTTATATTTGTATAAAATAATTTCTTTCTCTCCCTTCCTTTCTTTGTGTGTATTTGATCGACATATAACAAATTTTGTCACAGATATACGCGTCTACATCCACGTTCAGGCTTCTTCTCTTATAATAATAAATCAATTTTTAGCAGAACTCTGGAAGAGTCTCTTAATTTCACGACGTTGTTTCAATTTTGTACGCGTACTACTCCACGTGATTAACCATATATTTGGCTATCGTATCTTAACCCCGTCTCTTTCTCTCTCTCTCTCTTCTCCCTGTCTCTCTTTCGTTGCACCTTCTTAATACCGTCAGAAAACAATTTTTGCCGAGCTACTTCGGTACGAAATGGCTGCGCGGCGGCGAATTGTACTCCTGGCCACGAATACCCGGCGTTATACGAACAAACAACGTAAGCACAGCGGCAAGTGGAGAGATAGAGATATAGTGGCTAGGCGTAGGTTTTGATGGTAGCCGTTGGTGCGCGGCGATGTGGTATACGTGGTAGGTCGGTTAGGGCAGGCCGGTTGGTCGCGGTGCGCGGGGCGGCAGAGGGAAGGTTTGGATATCTTGTCGAGGATAGGCTGCCGGGTGCAAGTAGGTTTAATATTTGATACCGCGGGCTGGTCATCCTGCCGAGGCGATAACACAGGCCCCGCGGGAACCTTCCGCCCAACCATCCCTCGGAAAACGACTGCCGCCAAACTCGCACAGTGTCCCTCCGCCCTGTCCCTACCTACCCCCTGCCGCTCCCGACGATTCTCTCATCTACGTCCTACGTATTCCAACGGTCCGTTCCGTCTCTTACTGATCCGCTCGTTTTCTTCCTTTTTTTCCCCTGTACCGGAGATCGTCCCGATGCGTCGTCGTGACGATCTATGGGGTATAGTAGCGCTTTCCTCGTCTGGTTCCGTCTTTCAACTTCCGACTTCCGATGCGAGGGACGATTGATCATGGGGTGCAAGGGGTAAATAACCGATATTACTCACCGACGGAATAAACTGTTTACCGCGCGGTTCGCGGCTTGTGAAGTGCCGCCTTACAAATAGACTGCGACCCTGTTCGTAAGAGAACTGTCATATAAAAGAACTCGCGTAACAAACTATCATTATGATTTTTCTATCCACGACAATCAGGGATATTAAATAAATATAAGAGGATAGGATATTATATATGCATAAAAAAAAGAGATCAATCTTTTTACGGGTCAGTTTCATTGGCAAGATCATATGTAGCAGGGAACGGCTTTATATATATATATATATATATATATATATATATATATATATATATATATATATATTCGTTTATTCGATCGACCGAAATCCCGAAACCTTGCGGGACTAACAGAGGGGTCTTGGACGAAGGGTTCGCGGCACGTTAAAAATTTACTATAAAATAGCTCGCACAAGTCTGCACTTACTGCGAAGATTTGCTTGCCCAAATTTCAACGTATACATAATCATTAAAATCATTGCCTTAATACTGAGACAAATGTTTGAAAATATTATCTATAGTAAGTGGTATGGACTAACTAAATATATCTTTTCATGTATCTTTTTTCTAGATGTTATTATTTTCGTATTGCACATATACTCATATATATCGTAACAATCGCTATTCTCCGTGATTACTGTCCTACATGGATTTAAGAGTGAACGTGTTCAAGTGCTAAAAAATAGCGTTAAAATATAGAATACAACAAATGGCGTTCCCCTTACTGTCATACCCTTTCGTCGCTTTAATTACAGTTTTGACTACACATGTGCTTCAAGGCTGTTTTAATGATAGCTTTTAATGCTTTTGCGTGACTTGAGTATTTCAAGGGACGGAACGAGAAATGAGCGGGATGTATAATTATAATGCCAACTGCATAAGATACCTATTTTTAACATAATTCATATTTTGCGCGTTGTCGCGCGTATTTCGTTTTCTTTAGTGCCACTTTGTCATTGTAAACGTGGCATAAAAATAAAAATTCTACCGGTGATCTTACATTTGTGAGACATTAGATAGAAATTTATTGAGCGCCCATAGTTTCCATTTGCTAAACTAGATATATTTGGAAAATAAATAAAGATCATAAAATAAAGTGAATGAGTTTAAATGAAGTTCAAAAAACATTAATCCACATTTATACAGCGTAATCAGCGTTATGTGTAACTGCCTGATGTTAAAATTTATACATTTTAAATGAAAATTGCATGCAATGTTATTATGGACGGAGCAAATAAGCGTTTAATTTGAGAACTGTGCATGTGCGTTGCACTTGCTCTGTGGTATTAAGAAATATACTCTGATTAATTTGATATAAATGTAATATTAACGCGGATTAATGAATTTCAGTTATTTCGACATTTCGTCGTGAACATTTAAAACAGATTTTATATGCGCAATTTCTGCGTACGGTATACTCTCGTAAAGGTTTAATGCGGGGAAACACGGGATACACGTTTATCGCGCAGCTTGCTATACGGTACAAAGAATATCGAGACCAATTTTTGATAACGATATAAATGTTACAACAATACGGATTAATGAATTTCGATTGTTTTATCAGTCGCTGGTACTGCTATATGGGGGATTGAAAACGGATTTCATATACGTGATTTCCCCGCGGTAGAAGCACCGATTTCGCCTATCGCTCATCTCGAACGGCAGTAACGTCAGATTCGAGCGTGTCTTCTTAAGAAGAAAAATACAAAGTAGCGCATACAATATACATGTAATGTACATAGAACCAGATATGATTTTACTAATATGTCAAAGCGTCGTGACAGCGAGTTTCGCTTGAGCCAACGAAAGTTCGATGTGATGTGTAGATATAAGAAAAAAAAGACATCATCCGTTTCCGTACTGACGCGCGCGCGACGGTGAGACTTACTTGGGGATGAAGTTTACCCCGACGACTTTTCCAATGAAGGAAAGGTGTACAGCGAGCGGTGGAGAGACAGATTGAACGAGATGGGAAAAAGAAAGCGCGCGTACCTACGTGCGTACGAATTACATGTATACATGTATGTAAACGATAAAAATAAGAAAGAGGATTTATCAAGCCAACGAGATAAAGATTATAATAAACATGTGCGAATATTTATATATTGCCAAAACGTAAAGATAACGCGGCTTATGACATTTGCGTATGATCGAGCGAGCGAGCGCGCACGCGAAAGAAAGAGAGAGATAAGATAGCTGATATTCGCTATGGAGGAGAAAGACGCGCCGGAAGAGGTTACAGAGATGTACCAGTGGAAAGATAGAGAAGGCAAAAGAGAGAAAGATGGACTTGGTTCAACTAGAAATATAGAGAGAGGGTGTAAAGAGGATCGAGCGCGAGCGGCGACGGCGGCGGCGGCGGTGGCAGCGGCGGCGGCGGCGGTGGTGGCGACGGCGGTGGCGGCGGCGGTGGTGGGCAAAGCGTAGACGTGGAAGGGTGAAGGGATGCGAGACGCACACACACTCGCGCAGAGACGAACACACACGGGGAAGGATGGACAAACGGGTGGTCGCGGTTAGCGACACCCATGCGAGGCCTGAAAGCAAGGGCAAAGATGGCCGACGTGCATGAGATTAGGGGCGCAAGCGTAACCGCGCGAGGCTCCGCCCCCGTTCGGCGAAGCTCTCCGTTCTGCTGGCTGATGCCGAGCTCACCCCCTTTGCTCTCCCTCCCGTACACGAGCGCGAACCCTCTCGTCGTGGGCAAGCGCCACGCTGCCGCATCGTCCAGGACCACCAACCCCCGCTGCAACCCCACCAGCAACCCCACGTACACGGACAGCGCTCCTGCCATCCCCCTGGAAGAGTTCATCCGCGGAGCGCTCCTCGCTGGCCAGTCAGCGCCAAAAAGTGCAGAGCTTCGGGACAAGAGTCCGCGTCTTGCCCTGCGCGTAACCTTTAACCCTTGTATATGGCAGTGACGAGCCGGTGCTTCGTCCCTTTCCCTCCGCCGGTGTCACCCCGGGAATCTCGTGGGACACGAAGAATCTGGTGACTTTATCGCTCGGATCGTGGATCTCGATCGGTTTCCCCGGCCCTCCTTTGGCGGGAACGTTAAGCCGTAGGGTGGACCTTGGTGAACGTCGAGTGAAGTGTCTGGTAGCGGTGCAATCGATCTTAGTTCGCGGAAAGAAAGGTGCTCGCGAATACGCGATCGTTGGTGATCGTTGCTTGTCATCGGTGACACACACGGGTGCGTCTTCGTTGACTGTGCAGTTATGCGAACGTTGTTCCAATCGGTGTCCAATCTAAACTGACGATCGAGATGCGGAACCGCCGGTCTCCAACGTTCTCCGTCGCTGTACAGATAGACTGATCTCTCTCGGCCGAGACCAACGATAAGTGGGTGCATCGTACAGGTGCCGAGATCTCTTAACGGATTATCATATCGGTGCGTTCTCTTCCACTGGACGTGGCTCGACTTCGCTCGGCACATATCGCACGGTGAAAACGTGAACGGTGCAAACAACTCTTTTTGAAATCGTTTCGATATCCAGACACTTTGGTCACACAGATGCGAATGCGTCTTGGAACCAAGAAGCGCAGCCGTCGCTGCTGGTGTCACGCTTGTCGTTCCGTCTGAGGGTGCCGATTCGGAAACCAGCCGCGGACCCTTAAGCCGGGATAGGCTTAGCGGCACGCAAAATGATGTACTCGCCGGACAAGATGATGGGGAGCAAGGGACTCCACGGGGCACCGATCACCGCCCCGGGGTGCTTCCCCTCGGGGAGATACTCGCCGCCGCCTTATCGCGCCGCGCCGGATCCGATGCCGCCGCCGCCGAGACGATGTATGCCGAACTCTACGGTGAGTGAAACTACTTGTTCCCTACTTGTGATTTTCGTCGAACCTTATACACATATCCCGCCCGATAGTTTCGACTGTTTCGAGGATTATTGTGAAATTCTTCGCGAGAATCTTCACAATTTATCTTGGGTCGCGACGTTATCTGCGACGTAAATGCGATGCAACGATAAACGAATTAGTATTTACAATACTGATGGGTCGTTTCTTCTTTTAAACGAGTTATATATTTCCTATTCTTTTGTACATATTTATACGTATTGCACTAGAAGAGACCGGAATGTATGTAACTGATTGTGAGTAGAGGCAGTTCTAATAGAAAAATCTATTTGTATTTATGTAGCACAACAAATGTTAAATAAAAATAACATATTAAAAATTACAAGTCAGCGGATTAATTTATCGCAATTGTCATATCAGAGCATCCTGAATGATACAAATAGTGAATAAAATAATAGGATACAAATAAAAAAATAATAGGAACAAAATAATAGGATACTTATCGGATATTTCTTGAATCAATCTTAAGTTTCTTAGTAATCGCATTACATAAAACGTTCCATGAATATTCTAATGTGTTTAGTAATGGATGAGATTTAGCTTCGTTCATCGATTGTGTCTCTTGCTTCGATGAGCAGATCAGTAAATCAAATCAAGATTTTATTTTAAGAGAGTACGTATTGTCGATTAGATGTCTCAAAAATTTTGAACAACGCCGCAACAAGATTTGTATAAAGAAAGCTGAAACTGCTTTTTCTTACCGATACATATTCAATTATCCGGTGAAAATAGATATTTAAATAATACCGACCACAAAAGTTAACGGAATTAAATTATTCCACGAATTAACTTATAATGATATCAAGTTATAATATATTTAGACGAATTAAAAATATAATTTGTCTCATTCTTTAAAAGTTGAAAATATCACAAATTCGTTTATATAGTCAAAGAATCAGAAAGATAATCTAAAAGGAGTCAATTCTCTTTCATAATAAAATTGAATAGATAATTTGTTTATTAATCTAACAAAAGATTACTACACCGCGTACAATGTGTAACATACATTTTAGATTTAACTTGCTTAACACATTTGAAATATTTGAACGTATTCGTGATTACATTCAATTACATTGTATTATTTACCGCGCATGCAATATATTACACGTGTTATTGTACGGCTGATATGCAATTTGTTTTCGGTTATTTAAAATGCGTTTGAAACGGTAAACTGGATAAACGTAAGAATACGACACTACGGAGCATTTAAAGAGGGTGGCGAGGCATGTCGTTGAAATTTCTCTTCATTCGTTTTCATTGCCCGACACTTGACCGCGTCGGCATGCTGTTATGCTGTATACTCATATTTCTCATACTTATTGCTGACATGTAGACACACTCAATTTTAGTGCGAATATGTCTATAAATATAACTGCGGGAAATATCAAGAATACGTATAAACTCATGTTTCTTTTTATATATTAGATTCATGGAAAGATCAATATTTCTCCCAAGTTGCATCTATATTTATAAATCATCGCCTTTCTGGAAAAGTTTGGATCCATTTCTTCAGAATTGCATTTAGCTAATGAAACAGATATTCAGTGAAATTCTTCGCGAGAATGGATAAGTTATATATCTTGTTACTACTAGTGACATTGTAAATGTACAATATTCAGAGAATTTATATTTAAAAATATATTTAAGTAGTAGGTATAAAGAAAAGTGACAATGGCACTTTAAAGTTACTATTTATTGAATAGTTTGTGCTAACAATAGTAATTTTATTTTACCGTATAATAAACACTGTTATCACATATAACTCAAAATAATACAAAACTATTAAAAGTCAATCATTATTAAAAATTCATATTTTGATAATAGTTAAAATAATTTAACATAATAGCATCTAATTTAAGTAATATTTTAAGAAATTTTCATCGCGATTATAGCGTATCTTTATTAAGAATTATATGAATGGATTTTGAAAAACAAATCTATACTATGGATAAGATTTCAAAAATTCTCCAATATTTATTAAAAAAAAAATTATCTTTATTAGAGGCAAGTGACTCTACTTTTAGATCTGAAATATATTCGATTGGCTTTTTTGAGGGTTTTTTTTATAATAATTAAAACAATTTGACGGATAAAGGATTGTGGGCGATTTATAAATGTCCAGAATAATCAAATAATCATGAAAGATATTTCCTTCATAGCATGCTAAACTAGTTTTAAAAAAATAGAATATTTTTATCGAAAATACTTCAATATTTATCAGAAAATACTGATACGTAATTGTCTGTACGGAGATAATAGTAGTCTAACACATTTTGTTTGTTCTCTACATATATAAAACCATTTTAAATAGAATTTAAAAAAAAACGTTGAGTCGAACCTTAAGAAATCATAAATAAGTATTTCGTTCAGTCAATATTAATATGATTGGATTTCGTTTTAAGAAGAATTTTGAAAAAAAAACTCTAATGTGGCTATATTGATAATTTTATCAAAGAAAACTAATTGACTCAGTAATTGACTTACATTGGCATCACTTATGTCAAACAAGTAGTGAAGAGAAACCTGATTGTATGGAAAAAAGCAACACATAATATGTAAATCATTTTTCAATTTACAAACAAGCTTAATTTCCGCTTGTATAATTTCTTCTTTATCTCATATATCGACAAATTCAAAGAATTATGTCAATCCTGTTCTGATAAGCTTGTCTCCAATTAGGCCAATCCAACAACTGACTATCATAATTGAATTTAAACTATTATTTGCGCCGAATCACCATTGTGAATATAACAATCACTCGAGCAGCGATCTGATCGCGCTAAATTGCATTACCGAGCTGTCGTAGAAATGCAGCTTCGGTCGATGCAAAAGTGAAATTGGTCGGGGAAATATCCGTAGCGATAGAATTCGTGTCCGGCGAGAAGCGCTCAATAAAAATAACTTTCGATTCGCAATGCAGTTAAAATTAAACGTCTCAAGGTTTCATTTAAATCATATTCCACGGTTTGCCGAAGCGCTGCATTTAGAGTATGCACGTAGGTATCGAGCGATATGTTTTTCTATCAAGGTCGAACGAAATATCATTAAACGAATCGTACAGAAGTTGCGTTGTCCAAAGATATCGAGCCATCAGCGAGAGAGGAATCTAAACGTACTGTCGATAAAGTCCCTCTACGTAAGAATATTTAAAATAAATGAAAGGAGAAATTTTTGATATTATAAGGACGAGGATTAAACCGCTGGAGTAAAGTCTAGGATCTGAGCGGATATCGATTATTTTAATGTCTTACGACCCCCACGGCGAGTTTACTTAGTTGTGAATATGCCGCTAACTTTACCTTACGCTGTTAGTCTTCATAAATTTAATAAGATAGAGACATGAAAGCTATTCGTCACTATTTTTAATGTTGAAAATTGGCACAATCCTAGAGAGAAATAAAAGCTTATGTAAAATGAGAGCTCGGTCTTTGACAATACACGCTTTACGCGCGATCGTTATTTCAAAATCAAAATCTTTCTATTGTCTTTTACTTTTCTTTCAATTGCAAATTGTTGAAACAATGGTCTTACTTATTGTAATAACAATTCTCTAACTTCCAGTATTAACTCTAGTATTTAACTTCTTCTGTGGGCAGCAGGAAGTTTATTGAAATTGCATGTTTTTCAAATGTTTAACATTGCAAAGTGAATCAATCTTGGCATTTGAATTCGAGATATCACTATTTCACAAGTTATGCAAAAATGTATAACAATTTCTTTACAACTTGACATTGCAAATTATGTAATTTACATAAAAAAAGGAAATAAATATAACAAATTTTACATTTATATTTACATTAGAGCGATTTTATCATGTCGTTTTTGCTACTGCAATTGAAACGAGAAAGAAAAGAAAAATAAGTTTTGATTCTATCCATCTCATCGATTCAACTCATCCTATTTTACGGCAATACTCATAAAGCCTGTGAAACTAGCAGATATCTAAGCGGAAACAATCACAGTTGAGCCACGTTCTCTTCTCTACCCATTTCTTCAGCCACGCTCTCATCTCCCTTGTCCATCTTGTCCTTCACTTTTCCGATCCCTCGGCATCAGACTTCTCCGACTACCGAGGTCGAAACCAAAACCATATCGAACGACCAAAGCGTCGAGTTTCCTCCCCCGTCGGCGCGATGCGTTCCCTGGGCTACATCGCGGGCTCCGCAGTCTTTAGTTTATTCATGTGACGTAATAGGATAAAAACCGTCGCTACGAGCTGAGTGCCTAGATGAGATTACAGCCGTACTGTTACGCCCGGTAACGCGAATCCGATGTAATCGCCCCTTCCTTTGATTTTTCTGTTCAGTTCTCCCGATAACGCGCGAGAGGTGGCTCCGCACGGAACGCATCCCAGCGTACTTATACCATCACCTCTTCATCACCTCCCCTCCTACCTTTCCCATTTCACTCGCATACTAATGCTTTATCGCCTTTTTCTTCTGGATACGATTTTCTAAGTACAGATCGGACATGACTAATACTGTGACCGAGAGTTGTGATTCCGCGAATCGGAAACACCCACACACAAAACACTTTTGGTACATTCCTTCACATTCTATATTTAGTCGAGTGGGATAGAATAGGGAATATCGATACTATTAAAAATCTGCATTTTTTAAAATAACAATAACACGTTGTAAAAGGATCGCCTTAAATCGGCGATTTAATTTATTTGTCTAACAATAAGAAAAAACGTTAAACTTTATCGGCAAATTTTTCATTTTTATATAAATAACAACGATCAGATGCATTATTTTTCACAGCTATCGTATACCTTAAGATCAGCTTAAAATGCTTAATGATAAATATAAATACGTTATAATCTTCAAAATTTATACGAATGTTAAAGCAGCTAATATTATCTTGATAGTAATTAAAAGGAAGAAATTTGGAATGAGATTATTTTCGAATATCACAAACATTTTTATAAACGATTCGCTGACGAAACGGTAACGATCGATCGGTGATTACTGGTCATTCGAGTGTACATTTATTTTGATACCGCGCAAGCGCATATGAGCGCGGATGTTCGCGGTTAAAAGAAGGTATCGATGAAGGTCGATCGTTAATTGTCTATCGCTATTAATTGTCTATGAGCATCAGGCGTGGTTTTCACCTACGGTGTTAATTATCTATGATAATTAATACAGGGACCCATTACGTATTCATCGGCTTGATGGTAATTATTCACGCTTCGTTGGACGTTACTTTGCATGTTTTCTGGTTGACGAACCTTTCATCCGGGTGGCATATTAACGATCCGGCTTAATAAACGCATCTACTCTTTTTACACGTCATTAATCTTTTAATTTTCGCCTCTCGCCGCAATGCAGTCGAACTTTGATATCAAACATTTGGATGCTGCATATATGTATTATTCATTGCGCGACCATGTCGCGGTGGCAGGTGAGCGATGCCCGCTTTATAACGACCTAATTTTTTTTAACATTGTACAAAGAGATGATAATACGTTCGAGAAAGTTTCATTATACAATTCTATTCTATCGGAAGATAGAAAAGAATGTAAATGTATTTTTATATGTAATTTATTAAATTATGTACAAAATTTTTTAATAAATTATATATAGGCTATCACATAATTTATGTAATTTATTAGAAAAAATTCTTTAAATTTAGTTTTCAGATTTCCTATTTATTCATATATTCACTTATTTCTGTTTGTATATTGATATTTTATCTTACTGATCTTTTAATAAGAAAAAGTCTCATGAGCATAATAAAATTAAAATCTAATGAAAAAAATTGATTTTAGAAAACAAATTGTATATGCAAAACAGTTTAACAGTATAGACCCAAATTATAGAGCCAAGCGTTACTGTCTATACAGTTATATACATTATCCAATACGTTGAAAATGATTTTTAAGTTCTATTCCAATGTGTACTTTTTCGTAAACAAAATTAGGTTATTCCTTTAATATCCATTTTGACTTATATTAAGTTTCTTAGTTTAGTTCTCTTGAGTTGAACTTTATCAATACAATTTCACGCTGACCAAATCCAACATATATGAGACTCGTACTAACTTTATTCACCAGGTTAGCAATTCAATTACTAGTGAGAGAACGTGAGTTACTAATAAAATTCGATTTATCTAAGGCAACCTACGTTGAAACTACGTTTCAAGTGATTAATCTGCAGTTTAAAATAACATAAAAGCATTATTATCAATGAAAAAAAGAGGAAACTAAAATTTAATTTGACTAATATATGGTAACAATATGTAAAATCACATAATATAATATTTTTCTTCTAATTTTTATACTAATCTTTTTTCAGTCCCTTCCCCCTTTCTCCCTTTATATTATAAAAATAAAAATATGTAGAAAATCGAGATGAAAATTAATAACGGTAATATTAATATCATTATTAATATCATTATTTTGATACCAGCATTATTATCTATAGAAAATTACTATTGAATCAATGGATGTACCGGTATCACAACAATATAGGTTACTGTATATCGATACCAAAATAATTTAGATATTTAGTCTCTGCTAATAACACTAATAGCAAATACGAAAAACAATTAAAGTTATTAGACTTGGAAACTTTAGTTCTTCATATTCTAAAACAAAAATATGTTTTATAGCGATTTATTTGAAAGAATAAGAGATTAAACTTTTCAAATAACATTTTATTTTAAGTACATGTTTAAAGAAACATTGGATTTGCACGACTGAATGGGTAATTGCACGCTACCAATTTCTCTTGGAAATTGCACGGAAAAGGCAACGACAGGCGATAAACATCGCGCGAAGAGCCGCAGCTAGTAGCGATTATCGATTGGTCCTCTATATTCGGCATGTCATTATCAATTAACCATTGAAAGTAAGAGCTCTTTTGCTATCGGAGTAGTATGTTGCACGTCGCAAAATCACCAAACTTTAGTTACATTTGCAATCTTTAATTGTGTATTTTTATTTATACGAAAAATATTAATCTTTCGACAGAATTTAACGTGCAGGTTGATTTATATTTTTGTTCCACAATTACCATTAAATTTATACTGTCTTAATAATAAATGCATGATTTTATTTAACATCTTCAGAACCATTATACCATGAAATTTATAATAAATAATCATATGTTAATTGTTTATAAGTTTCTTTTTAAATAGACATATCGACATTTTTTATTCTATCTAGAAAAGTGTCAAATCAAAGTCATTGAAGGTACAAATTTTAGGACACATTTTATATTTTACTAAAATGGATTTTAACATGAAATTCATTTTCTGACGATAACACAGATGAGAAATACTAAATATTATTATTGCCGCTTATTATTATTTCTTTTTAAATAAATCGAATAGAAAAGATTCTCGCTCAATTAGGCTAATTTTCTGAAGAAATCTTGATAGATGGTGACGAGACCACCGCGCGTCTCTCGTCAAAATCTGAAACGCGACATATGTGTAGCGTCGTGACAAGCGATTGTACGTGCGCGACGCGGCGGTAGTAAGGCGACAATTAACGTCAGAAGTGCTTCACGAGGCGGGTTTGAACTATTTTATGCGCGCGGGGATGGCTCGCCGGAGGGGTGAAGGGACGCTCGCAGCCTGTGCATTACGGCGTATACGTGCCACGGCTCCCCGCTTGGCCACAAGATTGCATAATCGATATCCGGCCTACACCTGTGCCTCTCCACGAGTACGCACCTGTGTACGAGCGAGGAAAAAAGTGAGGTGGTGTGTGCGTGTGAGCGTGTGTGCAGTATACGTGTGCGGTGCTCGAAAAAGATTATTCGTGGATATTCGCCGCTGGAATATTCGTGTCATGCGGCCTGCCGAAAACCGAACTGACTCACTTGATATAGCATCAGATATTGTCGTGCGAATCGTTAATATGCAGGGTGATTTTAAAATAGATTGCCGAACTTCGATTTGGATTTTTCCTTGACGAAAGTAAGGAAAGTAAACGTTGATAGTTTCTGACTTGTTTGTTTGAAAATAAAAGACTTTTACAAATTGCAGAGTGGATACACAGAACTATGTTTTTTGTTTAACTTATAAAACAAACTTTGTTTAAATGGAAATTTAATTTAAGGCACAGTTATTTAAATGTTTCATGTTAAAAAAGTTGCAAAAACTTATAACAATTAAATTTGATTACATTTTCAAAAAAGAGAAATTTATTTTCATTTATCTGAAAAATTTCTGCAGAGAGAGAGAGAGAGAGAGAGAGAGAGAGAGATTGAATCAAGAGAGTAGAACCTCATCCAGTTATATTTCATACCCTTGAATAATCTAATCCCTTCGCTATAATAAATTCGAGACGTCTCAGCCTTGTTATCAATTTGGATACTCTATCATATGCACGGTAGCAGTTACATACGATTCACTATTCGATTCACTTTAAATTATAAAGGGTTAATTTTCTAGTGATGGATATGAATGTTAGGGAGGAAATTAAAAGAAAGCGGCAGCGCGGCGTGAGAAACGTGGCTCTGCCGACGGTGCATTGCTCGTCTACGTCTGCGGAATACCCCGAAGTATCGAGACACGTCGACGCCGGTCGAGTACGTCGATCATGGTCGTCTGCGATAGTGAGGGTAAAGTAGGTGGATAAGAGTAGCGATGGAATCGATGCATTCGCACCAGATCAATTGCTGTGCAGATATACGGACAGATATATACTTGGCCTCTTTAAAATTAAGATAACGCGAAATATCACCTATCACATATAAGCCAACTTATTGTAATCAAAATTATATATATGTATATAAACAATGAAATCCGTTTTACTTAAAACGGTTAAAGTAATTATGACAAAAATATATTTTTAAATGTAAAATACATTTCTTTGGTATCGATGAATGGCGAAATCAATTAAATCGAAACAATTGGCGAAATCCTATTTCGATATATATGTACCTTGCTACGGAAAAGCTTGTCACGATTTTTTTTTAATCACTAATGATCTCTAATAATTGATTAATCAAATTATTTTATCTAATATAAATCGATATTTAGTTCAGATTAGAATAATTATTCAAAGTTCGGCGAATCGACAGATTTTTTTCATTGCCGAAACATTTCATAGATTTTCTTTTAGAGTAAATGATCTCGATATATTAAAATTGTTTAAAAATTGTGAAAGAAGAAATTGGACAGCTTGGCCCCATCGCTATACGAAGATGGTTCATCGTTTCACGATCGTTTCACCTACGTTTGCGGGATGTGTATTTCACTCTCTCCTTCTCTCTTTCTCTCTTTCTCTCTCTCTTAGTCGTAGAAGACCCGCGGACGATCCCGCACACGGGACACTGGGGACACATAACACCCCCGGTTACATCCAATCACTCCTGATTTATATTTACTACTCACTTGGCCCCCTTATTTATTACGTTTCACGGAGACGCGTAGAACGAAAATGTTAATTTGCGCAATTGAAAATTATGGCGGAACTCAATGGGTGAGGTACTCTTCGGAAATGTAATTCTTAGCAAAAAAAAGCTAAAGTAAGATAAAAGAAACCTAGTTTCACGAACATCTCTTGAGGGGAAGATCCAAGATTCCACGTTTTAACATAGTGCTACATTTGATACTACCATATTGAGTCAATTTTTCGGCTTCTTATTCTTACTCTTGTCATCAGTAAAAATTTAAGAAAAAGTTATTGGAAGCTTTGATTAGTTACAAAATAACAATACCAAATAGTTTTTTTATTTCATTGGATTGAATATATAGGATAGGTTTGTTATTTTTTCATTAAGCTTTATATCCAAGCACAGATAGAAAACTGAAGTTCTTTTAAATCTCGTGGCGACAATTTAGTGTTTCAATTTTATATTATAATTTATTTTCAATTTCACTTGGCAGGTGTGGCACTTGCGCGTGTGTGAGAGAGACAAATCTTTTGCATCAATCTAACAGAAGGAAGAAAGAATTGCAAACAATTAAGATCTATTTATTACAACATTCATACATCATTCGCTGTAAAAAATGATCAGCGGATAAGGTCCAACCATACGAATGTTTAAATATGAGACATTTCTACATATTTTTAATTTAAATTCCAAATTGTTCTCAAATCATACAGATCTCTGAATTCCAATTATTATCTTTGATTTTAATATATGAATATGGTCGAAATGGCCGACCGCGATAATACGCTTTCAAATAGATTCGCGACTCGCTTTCAAACAAACAATATGCGCATTTGAACCGAACGTAGTTCCATTTTCGAACTCTCTGTGGTACCCCCACACAAATGCTACGCAAAACAGCGTAATACAGCTCGATATATAGGACTAGCGATGTGTCTTACACCATGCGGCTTTTACACAGGTAAATCTATGTAGACCTTGCCTTCCCACCTATAAATAAACCTACACACGCGCGTATACAGGTGCACGTAAACTACCGTTCTGGACACCACGAGGGTCTTCTTGCTGTGTAACAGTGAAACGTGGGTGGTTAGATAGACGAACGACACTTCCGCCTTGTCTCTCGAAGTTCCCCGTTGCATCGATTTTATCGTTCCCTACTTTATGAAGATTATGCCGCGGTTCAAACACGATAGAATACTAACTCGATCGCACATTACGACTTGAAAAAAAACTCAGTTTTTATCTTACTTAGAAATTTTAAAAGTAGTTAAAGAAGGTTCTTTAAATCGCACTGAAATAATTAAGACCGCAGTCCAATTTTTATATTATAAAAGGATATCTTTATTATTACAAAGTATTATAATATTTAGAGATAGAATGCACTCGCGTTTCATTCTATACCGGGTAAACTATATTTTCTGTTTTTTGAGCAATTTAGAATCGATCTTTTGTCAGAGAAAATTTAACTGATTGCCATTACTCTTTTCGAGGAATCAAATAGAATCTATTGTCGGTGTAAGAGCAGCGGCAAATGATGCGTGTACGCGTACAAAGCTATTCGTTGTGCCTCCCTATAAACGGGGACTCTACAACACGCGCATATTATACCGCAACAACCTGTACACGCACCACGACGACGATGGGTGGCCGCACGGAAAGGTGAACATTATTCCCATACCATTCTCTCCGCGGTTTAACGCTCTTATTATTATTTTTATTAGGGTGCCGTGGTATATAATGCCATCAACCCCCATGAGTGCGCGTTCGCAGGAAATAAACCTAAGTGTATAATTACAATAATACTTATCGGGGCACCCTCCGTGGGTTCTCTTCCCTTCCACACGTACCCTTCCTTCCTTCCTTCCTTCCTTCCTTCCTTCCTGAGTTCTCGTTCCCTCTCCGTCTCCCCCTCCTCTCTTTCTCTTTCTCTCTCTTTCCTTCCTGATTAAACGTAGCCTTGTGTATGCGCGCGTGTACCCTCGAACGCAATATACCGAAGGGACGAAACTTAACGAGTACTAAATTTACCGCGGACTAGTCTTGATCCCCTCGACTCGATTAGATCTGTAAAGATGGTCGTGCAATGCGATGAGCGGCTAAGTCCTTCCAGAGAGATTTAAAAATCGAGAGTCATAGAAAAGAAAGTTATTGCTTCAACCTAATGACTCTAAAAACGCGCTTGATTTTCTGCAAAAATTCTTGCGTTTAACTAGCAAATATTTTAAATCCTTGATACTCGAATATATTTGAGACGATAAAACCCAACGATGGAATAATATAATTTATTCGACTCTCACTTGAACATTACTACTGTTCGAATATTTACAATTTAGATTAAAACTTTTTACTGAATTTATTGAGGTCAATTGTATATACGTTAAACACATGTGCATCATACGCACATTCGATTGTGCTTAACACGCTATAAGGTATATCGAGAGCAGTGTCCTTATCCAAGAAGCACCACACGTGTGACCCGCGTGTGTCGTGTCGTACATGGGTTAAAGGATGGGACACGTACGTATACCGGATGCCGTTCGATTCGTGGGCGAGATGATCGTAACGGCGCGGTACAAACACGGACCATTCCCCATCTGAACTCTATCCGAACTTCGTAATTCTCCAATTTAGGAATTCAGTCACGTATGCTGCCGCGCCGTCGTGTTCGAACGCACACACCGCAGAATTGCTTATCTTTTATAGCCGCGTTTGCACGTGTTCCTGATATACGTGTATTTTATGTGGAGTATATAAATGTCTATTATATCTTGATATTAAAATAGATTAGAATAACATAATCATCTAGTAATATTATATAAGTGTGTGCATTAGAACGTGATACAATTATTTCTTCAATTTTATATATTTACTTCTTGAAATAAATATAATAAATAAACAGATTTATTTATAATTTCGTTAAAAACAGTTTCTTGAAAACTATTTTTATCATTTCTAAAATGTTGCCATCTCAGGCATGTGTCTGAGAATAAATAATGCCTATTAATAAATCCGATTTTGTTTTTGCATTATGTAATAGAAACAAAATCGAGTATCAAACGAGTAATGTGCTATAAACTTTTTTCGGTATATATAATGTATATTGAAAAAAAGTGCTATAATTTTCAAAATCCTTAAATCCTTAAATATGCTTTTAAATATATTCGTATAAAATTAGATAACGTCATCAATTCAACCTATAAATTTTCTTATTGAGATAAAATTTAATTCGTTATATAATATAAATAGGAGAGAATCATATTTTTTAACTGAGTTACTTTAAACCCATAGCTATCTAAGTAATTTAATATTTGTCTTACATCGTTTTACATCTGAAAATATCTTATGCCTGCGCAAGAACCACAATATAGAGCTATTGCCACCGCGTAGCATTTGGAATCGTAATAATTGACAAATTTGTAAAAATATCGATTATCCTCTTAACTTCCGTTTCTGACTGACAAATTGAAAGTATATCACGTTTTTAGGGCATCCCCCATTTCTTTCCCTCGTATCGAGAACTTCGCTAGATAATGACAGTGTTATCACTTTGCCGGACCTGATATACCGTCATCAAAGTATAGTTTATGCCTTATGCGAGGTTACCTCTATTGCCGGCACATCGTATAAAACGTACAATCAATTTTTGAAGAGGACATTCAATCGATCTGTCTTGCAGCATGCAATCGAAGACGTTCCCTGAATAACAAACTAACCGAAGCGGCTTTGGCAGCCGATTCGTGCACATGTTGGCTCATGCAGTATTATTTGCCGGATCACTATTTCTTGATCCACTCGCGTTTGCACAAACAAAATGAACTTTCACGTGTATGGAAACTATATATGTACGTTGGTCTGATTTTTCTTCTCTATAGCAAGATACTTTAATGCAACTGTGTCGCCCGATAAATCAAATAATTTCTCATTGGCAGACGCTAAAGATTGCCAAATAGTTGTAAACTCGATAGCCTTAATGACTGCATAGTAATTATCAATTTTATCATATTGCGAAATCATTGCATACGTTGTCTGCTTAATCAACGACCGCATAGTTATCTGACTCTAAATATTAAATGCAAACGATATAGTTTGTAAAACTTTATTACTAAAAGAATGTGAATTAAAGGAAATAACAAATGCTCTCTTACAAAGATAAAATTTACTTATTCTATTATTATATACAAAAATTCACTAACTGAAATTTTTGTAAAATTATTGAAAATTTAATAGCGTCAATATATTTTTTATACTTTTCCATGGTCGCAAAATGTTTGACGGACATTTCTTTACTATCATTCGTAATTGTCATTATCTAATTAATCGATGTACATGATAAATAATAAATTAACGACAAGTAATTTTCTACATTCTACGACGCGTTATTCCGTATAATTTGTTTTTTGTTGAAGGTAATGATTGCTAGCTATTGAATAACCGAAAACGCAATACCATTGTGAAAAACAATTATTGGCTCATTAAAATGAAACGAATCGTTAGCGAAGCCATACATGAGAAAGTTTGATAACTATTTTACGCAATTGCGTATTGTGAAAGGTATCTCGTTTTAATAATACAATGAAATCGCGTACTGCCAATTTGGTATATTTTTATTATTTCATCCTTTTATCACACATAATAAAATCTGTGCTTTTGTCACGTATAGCATTATATTATCTATCATTTACCGTATTACATACACACATACACACAAATTTAATGCTATGCTATAACTCTTCCTCTATAAACTCCAAAAAAGATTAATTCGTGCAACACAATTTTTTTATATTTATAACAATCTAATCTCTGTAATGCAAACGCGCTTTTGTTTAGCTTTGCACGGTATCGTTGCTAAAAATTATTACAAATGCCAAAAATAAAGATTTCTAGCAAATCGTGACCGTAACCAATAAAATTTGTTTAAAATTGGCAACGTAATGTCGCGTGCCAAAGACTTTTTCACTTGTTAAGTAGAACGTCTATGGAGCAGTTATACGTTTTACGTTTACGCTAGAGAAACAATCACGGGACACTCATAGGGAGCACCCCTCGTCAAAATCAAGAGTCTATTATTATGACCATATGTTTACGCCACGATTGTATCTTGACAGAGAGGGACGAACGTGTTGGGGTGAAGGGGCACGGTCGTGCACCTGCTCGAACACAACAGCATGTGGATAAGAGCGCGTGGTGCGTGGGTAGAACAAACACCCACGACGAATATGTGTCATTCTATAAACAGGATGGCACATTATGCTGGTTTATTGCCGATTATTTTGTACTTGGAATATCGTTCTTGTGTTCACCAAAGGATCATACGCACGCAACAATTCGATTATCTTTATTCGCGTAAATCTTACTGCGACTACTATTCGGTAAATTATGATATTTTTAGATTTTCTGTATATTCCCCTTACTATGGAAAACCATGCGTTCGCAGATTCACGCGTTATCATATTCTTTAAGTAATAAAATAACCCTCAAGTGTCGAAATTTCAAAATGTTTGTAATTACTGTATTAAATAATTCTCCTATCTTCATTCCTGTTTTTAATTACAGCCTCCGATCGTTAGACTCTATCTTTGTCCGCTCAACAATTCTGGCAAACAACTAAAGAAAGTGATCGATAGTGCTAAATAAAAAAAAAACACAAGAAGTCTTAGTAATTTAAATTCGAAAACTGATATAATAAAAATCTTGGTTCTTTATTACATCAAAACGTCTCAAGTAAAATCCGTCAAGTTAAGTCGACAGAGACGGGATCGTGGAGATCGTATCAAATAGAATCGTTTAGGAATCTAATATACTTATGTTCCCTCACTTCTCGATGATATCGTAAAAAAAAAAGGTTCAGAGTTAGGCGTTCGGGTTAAACGGCCGGATATACCGCGTCGGCTTAAATTAGCATCATTGGCGGATAACTGAAATCGACCGCGAAATATCCTACAACGCTGTGGGCCTCGTGCGGCGCGGCGCGGTTCCTTCTCCCTTGGAGAAACGACGGTCTTAATAAAATTATCGTCAGGCCGAGTTTCGAGGACAAATCGACGTTTCAATTTTCTTAATGCGCTCATCTCCCCAATGGGGATATGCCCACGAGCCCGGCATGGGCAGGAAGGATATGGTCCTGACGGTAGGTCGTAAGGATCAGGGCTGGATTACCGACTAGGTACTACGAGGGCGTAAAGTCCGAGCCTTAAAACCCCCGGATCTCGAAACACATTATCTTTACGCTTTAAAAGCCCCGAATGTTTGGAAATCAGGATGAAAAGTAGTTGATTTAAACTTGATAATTTTTTATTATCAAACATTTAAAGAATCAGTGTTTAAAATCTTTCAAACCCTAATTGTATGTAATAAATAAATGTTCTTATAATACATAAAAAATATCCTACAAAATTATCGAAAACAAAATCTTGTTCTGACAAGATTCTTCAATGTACAATATATTGACGTAAATCGTCAAGTTTAGGGCCTATATTACCTTGAGGCCAGCACTGATAAGAAAATATATTCCATGCCCCTCGAATCGCTGTACTGCAACCGGTATCGTGAAATTTAACAGAGAGATGGCCGTGCTCGAGTGTCGGCGACACGTGTCGCCACGTGCCGCCACGTGACCGACCTGCTACGCGCTATTTGCTCTCATCCTTCCTTAAGTGCATTACTACTATTCCAATTATAGGGGTGGTAAATTAACGTGTCACAGTATTCCGCCTCGGACCCTTTCGCTGTCCGTTCCCTGATGTTCGAACGCGTAACATAGTTGCGGATTTGATTTGTCATAACAGATTACCCACCCGCGAGCTTCGTGCTCGACGAAGAATTTAAACCATATACCAATCTAAAGCACGCCAGTTTCAACTCGCGATAATAAATTTCAATAGTAAAGTTTTATTAACAGCAATAATTGCCAGAGCAGCGGTAATTATATTAACGGCGCGAATGTTTCATGCAAATCCGTTTTTTATGCTACTTAATTTTCGGCAGGTACCTCGCTTGAATGACAGAAATATTAAAAATTACATACATTAAATTAATGTAATAAATATGTTTCTTTCTCCGCGTTGAACGTTATGTTTGTAATATAAACACAACGTAAATTAAATTGAATTAAAAAAGCGCTAATTAGTAATACATTCGAAAATTGCTTATGACGAATTGATTAGTGTTTTATACTCGTAACAACATATATACCATTCCAGCTTATAACTTTATTTAATGTAACTGCTATAGAGATACTGCGTTTCAGTTTTAAGTATGAAACGGCAATCAGAGATGAATTTTATATATCCTTTATTTAATGACCATGTATTTTATTTTATACGTATGTAATGATTAACGCCGGTAAAATGAGATCGGTACCGTATCCCTTCTACCCTCACAGTGTTTTCCCGTAAAACACTAATTGCATATTTTAAATCGCAATCGTACCGCCGCAGAACTCTATTATGCGTAAATATAAAATTTTATCCATATTTTCCGATTATTCGTGCGTCACCTAACATTAAATATGTAAATCAATTACTTATCATTTACATTTTTTATTCGTAATGATTTTATCAAATATCCAGTTGTATTAACATACGTGATGATGCAGTAAAAGGTAATGTATTTTCGATCAGAGTGCACTTTTAACATTTCATATTTTAATAAATTAAAAAAATAACTTTTATGCTAAATGTCATGTTTCTCGTTGCAATGGCATACATTACGTTATAAGCAGTTACATTTGCTTGTGAGACTACAATGTATAAAAGCATTAATTTAAAAATGCACTCTCGATTGTGTCAATTACGACGGTTATGTGAATCTAATAAAAAATATGAAAGCGAATAGCGGATAGAACACATGACATCTCTCGCAAGCAAAATAAAAAGAAGAAGCAGCATCAAGAAAGCAAGCAGCGATCCGTGCACATCAAAAGGTTTAACGAAAAAAGATTGTTACTTGAGATAAACAGACAGAAGAGAAAAGGTGAAGGAAGCTTCACGGAAATAAAGAAAATAACTGAGTAAAAATACAAGACGCGCATACATAAACAGTGAATAACAGCAAGAGAAGAACTTTAGAGAATTTAGGAAAAATTTGACGGATGAATACAGATCTAGGATACTGTACTGCAAAGAAAGATACAAAAGAGTGAGAGCTTCACGCGAATGAAAATGAAGGAACAACGAGAATTGAAATATAGTAAAGTACAGTAAAGAAGAGGAAGAGAGGCGTGAAACGAGCGGACGGTATTTCCTAAGTGCAAATCAGTGAAAGCATGAACCGACAGGCAGATCCAGAGGTAGAAGAAGGCGGTCCCGGCGAACGGTGCTCTAGACAGAAGAGCGACGGAGACAGACATGATCGTAAAGAGGGAGAACCGACGGACTGGTGAACAGGGGAGACAAGAGAAAAAGAGAGAAGAGGGAAGAGGGAAGAGGGAAGAGAGAAGAGAGGAGAGAGAAGAGAGAGAGGAGAAAGAGAGAGAGATGAACGGTCGAATTTCGTCCGGGAGTGGCGCAGCTCGTTTGAGGGGAGCGTGAATGGGTGCGCGGGAGTCGATCTGGGAGAAGCCTCCATTAGATGATGTCTACCGTCGCCATATATGCGGCGCATTATTGCGGCCGCGTGTTAACTAGGCGGAACGTCCGTACGCAATTACGTTCCGACGATCGCTGCGCATACCTTCGCCCCTAAGTTAATTCACGCTGAATTGCTGTAACTCTTATCATCCTAAATTTAATATTTCAAATGATATTAATTTGGAAAGTAATAAAAAAATTCCGAGAACACCGAGCTAACTTCTCGTATATAATCAAAAGTCACGAAGTTAAGATTAGTCAATGAAGTCGAGCCAATGAACTAAATGGGTCGCAAAAATCTCGATATCTCTAGACATATTGTATTTATACATATTATATTTAATATTCTATTCTTATTAATATAAATAAGAAATAATCACAATAACGATTACTCTAAAACTTAGTTAAATCTTTAAATTATCCAAATCATGCTGGAATTATGTACAATAACATCCTACGCACATTATTTTAATACGTAACACAATTTAAGATATTTCGTGCACAATAATTCCAAATAACTGTATTTATGAATCGTATACATAAGTATTAAATAATCGTACAATTTTTAAATTAATGTTATTGCTATTTCGTCAAATTAAAAACGTTGTTTGACGAAACAACATCAATGCCTTATTGGATCAATATACGACTGTCAGATGCAAAACTGTAAGGGATTATAATCATTTCTCTCTTTCTGGTAATTGTTTCATATAATATTAAAAGGAGTATGTAGATCTTGATTAATTCACCTATTTGAGCAGCTAGGAAAGTAATGCATAAGCAAGACTGCTTTAAAAAAATGCATATAAGACTTATGTTTTATCTCATAAAATATTTATAGAGATCATAAACTTATCGTTAGACAAAAATGGATGCGTAGACCTAATGGACTTGAACGAAGACTATACAATTGCAATCGTAAATCGTGTCGATTTCCTGTTTACGCGTTTGCTTCCCCTTAATTTTCATCCCTGTTCAGCGATTCGTTCATAATTTCTACGTTGCCAAAAGTATTATCCTTTCGTCTGGGAAAGCAACACCCGCGCTTGACGAGTGGCGCATGGTGATGGATGAGGAATGATTACGCAAGAATATCACTTTATCATATTTAGCAACAATCGTGCGTGAGACCCCAGCACTGTCGTGCGAGATGTCGCGCCGTGCGCGACTTTTCTGTGACAAATAAATAGAGATCCAGTAATCTTATTTAAAATAACTCTTTTCATTAGCGAGATTTATTTTCATAAAAAAATAACAATGTTAAATTTCAATCTACTCTAAGCATAATATTAAATTTTCAAAAGTCAAATATTTCGGTCTCCACAGAAATTCTATTTCTTTAGTTTAGCTTATTATAATATTAAAATGTCTAAAGATAAAACACCAAATGTAAATATAATTCACTCTGTACTAATATTTCAACTTTTAAAATTACTAAAATCGTGAAAGCAAAAAGTAATATACAATCTCTATAATGGCGAAAATTCTCACGTTCGTTGAAGCGAGAATATAATGCTGGAAATTAGCGAATTTCGCGACAATATGCAACGGCGTATCAATTTTTGATCACACGCGGCATTTAACAGTAGCATGCAATAATATCGTTTTCGCGAAAATGTCCGATCATTATTACGTTATCGATAGAGATGACTTTTGATTGCCCTTGTTACTCGAGTAATAATTATCCCTTTGTGTTGCAAATAAAAATGGAACCTACATTGGCAATACATACATGCATTCCCAATACATAGAAAAATGATTATATTCTATTATATTTTAAAAAAATTTAATGCGCAACATTACGTTACCTTGAGGGAATACTCTAATTATCGTAATATAATCAGCATTGAAAGCCATTGAAAAATAATACAAAAGATGAATATGCGTAATTTTCCGTGTTGATCGTATCAATAAAATGTCATAGCGGTACAACATGTGTACGAAAATGAAGGCAAAACAAACGTATGATTTATAGTTGTGTAATCGTCGACTCGCGACGATACGAACGGGAGAAAAAAAATTAACGACTACGTCCACACCTGCGCTTGCACGTGGCAAGTAGATACGTATGTGCAAGAACGACGTAATGCTTTTATCTCGAGACACAATAAAACCGGAGTTGGCATTTAACAAAAATTAAAGCTCTTCGACGGAGAAGATGAACCAATAGTTAGTTTGCATTCGTGCGTTTGATTGGCGTGTAACAAATAATAAACAACGATCGTGGAATAAATTTTGCAAAAGAGTTCGAAGTATACTTTAGCCACTATCGACATTAACAATTTGAGTTATAGGACCTGTATATAATTTTGACGAATCGACTGTACTTGAAGTACCCCGCTTGCGCTTCTTCTTTTTTTAATATTTCCATCCGGCTTGTCATTACGCGCGCTCGAAAGTAGTGTAAACATGTAAAATTGTTGACGAAATTACTGTCGATTTTCAACGGCCGGTCGTAATTAGTTGATGAGAAACTGATGAGTTTATTTCTGCACGGAATTCCAAGTCCATTATCATTTCTAACTAATTGACTTTGATGTTTAAGGCGTCTAATGAATTGCTAAATTGATGATTATTCACGCACACGGAGATATACGGTTACACAAATGCGCGTATGCACGCACGCACATATACGCATATGTGATCTCTTTTATAATTCATACGTAATCGTTACTTTTCACCTGCTATATCTCTTATTTTCTCTCATGACCTATTTCTTTCGTCTTTACGGTTGCACACACACGCGAAAGTCATTGACTCGAATCTACGTTTTGCTACTCGCTTAATACAAATCATCGCTATAAGCTAAATGATCGCATAAATCGTCGGGATTTTTTTACTTTTATTCAAGACTATATATTATTTTTATTCCGGTAGACCAACTTCAAAGTTAGAAAATTTATAAAATTATTTCCATTTTGAATTATTTTTTATTTTAATTATTACGTTTTGAAATGCGAAAATTTTCTAGGTATAATTATAATTCCAAAGTAACTTCGAGCAAACAAATTAATTATGTAATGTAACAAGAACGATATAATAGCACTTTTACGACTTTTTTCTAAACAAGCCTTAATCTATCTAGTTGTCTTTTTTTTTTGTTTTTGTTTAATTGTCACCTACCGGGTTTTGCCCGGTTGTCTTATCGTGGAACGCATAGGGAGAACGCCGACGATTGGTAACGCTAAACGTTCCTTCGCCTCGTGTGGCTTTACATCGCTGTGTCTTATACCAGATCGCTGCACGGCCGGAGAGGGATAGGAGAACGAGCAAGAGAACTGAGCATGGCGGCTGAGTATAGTGTGGATGGTTTGGATCGATGAGAGAAAGCCGCCGGTCTGATTGGCGGGGCCGCGGGGGCGGAACAGGACGTAGCCAATGAACGTGGCTATCCCCGACATATAGCGGTTACGAAATCACTGATTTTTACGCTCGGCGCCCGTCAATTTCGACTCTACTGTAAATACCGTAAATCGAATAGTCGCAATTTAGATATCGTACCGCCGCACACAGCGTCAAGATAAGTCGGCGCCGATATTTACACGGTCGACTCCCACGTACTTACACGCACACCAACGTGAATTGTCGAAGAATCAGGGATGTAAGAAAGAAATGTTTCGATAATTATTTCAGTTATTATTTCACACGAGCAGCAAAGAAACGTATCGGCCGCGTTAAACTGTCGCTTCTTCCCTCGCCTTTTTGGCAAGTGCATCGGCCCATTCAATTTAAACGACACGCGCGCGGACTGGTATACAGAAACCATATAGGCATATTACTGAATTATTCTACTACTCTTCTCTCATGCGTCACGTGATGAGAGAACCGATACCGATTATGAGATAGCAAACGAAACGTATCCAGCATGTATTGATTCGGACGATAATTCTGATGTACCTTGCATTATCGACTGCAAAATTAGCATAGTGTCATTAAATCGCGAAAAAAGAGAAATAAAATGTATTACGATATTATATCATTAATCTAACATCAATATGTTGTTACTTTCATAATCTTGCATACGCAGACGATAACATTTCCCACGAACGCAACGGTAAAATTTATTTTGTACTTAACAAAATTTTATTATTAATGAAGAGAATAGAAAAAAAATTTCAAGAAAAATCTTTATATACAATCATGTAACAATTTGTAACAATGAATGACGTTTTTAGAAGATATAGTTTTTGTGATTTCTAATTTGTATTAAATTATTAATTAAATATTACATAACGTTAACTCACGCACAACTAATCGTGTTAGAAAACTCTCAAAGCCCAATTTGCCTGTTACTCGTTAATTTAGATATCAAGAGTCTTCAGTTAATTAGTCATTTATTTGATATAGTTTTTATCTTATTGGATACGAACAATAGCACAATTTTACACGCTACTCGGAAAAAAAATCTCTCCAGCGAGATTATTGTCTGCATTTAATTTATTATTTAATATCTTCTCCTAGCTGCATGCATGCGGGTGTGCTGGTGCCGTAAACTCTAAATATTTTTGGCCATATATTCTATGTGGATAATAAATAGTACTGTCGTGATTTATAGCGTTTCATTGTTTATGTAGGAACGCTAGAGTGAAATTTTCATGCGATCTCGGATAGAAAGCGTCGCATTTGTTTATAGACACAGTCTAGACAAAAAGAGCTCGATAAGCGTGCGAAGTCTCGCCGTCGTGTGAAGCTATCTTCGGTGTCATAGGTGCGCAATAATTGATTATTATTCACTGATTTAACAGTCTCCTTGACAGGCATGTTGAACTCTGTCTGACCTCAGCAACTCCGGTTCGGCCATTGATCTCACGAAAGCAAGAGTTGTCAATGCGCCGACCCAAATTTCAACATCACATTATTCCTTTTTACGCTTTTCAACGCTGTTTGAGATACGTGTCGCGATAAGAGCTCCCGGTTCTATCGAAATGCATTTATCAAATCAATCTGACTAACACATATCCTCTGCATCTATTAATAGTCGTTACCGATGTGAATTCCAATTCTAATCAAATATGTATTATGTTGTATTAAATATGAGATATAAAAGGTTTGTATAAACAGTAATCAGTTGAGACATTTCATAAACCCATTATTCTATTACGAAAAAAGTCAATTATTATTTTCAAAGAAATTATAGAACGTGCTGACAAATGTGTATACGCACAACAATATTAAAGAATACAATTAGATGTAAGAATTTAAAGTCCTTACATCGTGTATCCCCAAGGAAGTTATTTAAAGAATAAAAAGATTTTATATAATATAATAATTTTAATATTAGAAGTTTAGAATGAATTTTGTATGTTAAATATTCTTACCATGTTGAGAGATAATCAAAATTTGAGATATGCTAGATAAGCTACTAATAATAATATCTATTAATGTCTTAAAATTTGAAGATAAGACAAGTATCTTTGTCTCTGTAGCAGTGGGTCTTAAATGGTTCAACATCCGTTAAAATCGGAACGAAATTGGAGACGTTTTGCATTAAAGAGCAGCTTAAAGAATGCAATATTATGTGCATAAAGCAAGCGTTATCTTATTGGCACTTAAAATCGCATGTGAATTTCAAAGAGACGATTTCGAAGCATTACATTTTTATTAAACGTCGAGACGCAAAACCGAGCGGAATAATATTAGAAACGACGGAAAAGCACGACGTCTGATCGCACAAGAGCCCTGTCCGAATTTTGTCAGAATCGCATTAATTTATTCTGCCTTTCGTTAGCGCGACTGTAGCGAAATGTCGTTTCTGAAGTCGCTTAATTGGGTTTCGCATTGAGAGTAAAAAATCGCCACGAAAAGAGTTAACGGAGGAACTACGGTGGGGCGGCAGTGAATGAGAGACAGAGAGAGAGAGAGAGAAAGAGAAAGAGAGAAGGAGGGAGAGAGACAGAATATTAAATTAGAAAATTTCATAAATTCCCTTTAGCGATCTCTTAGACGATTCGCGCTTCAAGACCCGTGTTTTTCGCCTGAAATCGTAATGAGCCGTGTCAGGCTAAATCTACATAGCTAGCTATCCGTTCCATATTTTGCGCGACGACGGCACCGACGATCAGTTTCTCTTTTCTCCTACCCGATCGTATTTTCTATCTTCATGTTGTTCGTACGATTAATCTCGGAAAAATGATTGCGAATAATTGGACAAGCTGAGAAGAAACAATGTATCAATTAACTATTATTTGCGGAGAATAGACAAAAAATAACGTGGATGAATTATTATCATTATTGAATGAATCTGCATTTAGAAAATGAGGAAAATTAAGAGGTGGCAGAAAAGTAGCGATCCGCGTGTCAAATAAAGATGATTGATATCTTTTCCGATGTCGTTTATCACAGATAAATATTTTAGAATATCAAATAAATACATCTCGAGAGATTATTTATACAAGATATCCCTTCGTTACAATGGTTTTACTGACAAAAACAAATGCTTCTGTTTTTATATTCCGCTAAAAAAGAATTCACTTTGCCTCAATTCGCGCAACACAATGTTATCGATATTGACGATAAATCGCGAGAGAACGTACTCCGGGAATATTGCGAGAAAGTACGTAAGATTCTTCGCGGAAGTTTCACCGGTAATTATCTAAAGTTACCAAGGGCCACGAGAGTCAAAGTGTGAAGTCGTGTTCGAAGTCTTTCTGCACTTCAACGCTCCTTCGCGCCGGTTAATAACAAATGAGCCGAGCTGCGAGCCCCTCACTTTTGTTATAATCGGAGACACTTGCCCTCGTACAGTTACCGTCTACCATTCTGCATTATTCAGTGAATTCATTTGTAGCATTCTAAACAGCCAACTTATATCTTTCGCTTCTTTAACGCTTTTGTTGCTCGCATTTAACAACTCTCTACGGAGAGGAGGATGCTAAAATTATTATACTATATGAAAACTTTGTATTTTTTAAATTTCCTTATCAATAAGACCTTAAGTCCTTATAATATGATTCGACCCTGTGCTGTGCTTTGCTTCGATACATTTTACGATAAGTTTTAGAATAGCTGAAAACTTGCTCTATTTCGGGAAAGATGTTAAAAAAATCTGTTTTAGTCTAACATTTTTTATATCTTCTACAGTCGATAACACTGCTCACTTATCTTTAATCACAATTTAGACAATATTAATTTGTCTAATATTTTTATAACATCACGCTTGTCTCTACTTTGCGATCAAACAAAATTTATAAATAATTTATACAAGCATTCTTTTACTAGCTGGCAGAAATCATTGTTTGTCGTTTACAAAAATTATTGTTATTCTTTATAACTGTTGATACTAATAGACAACATCAATAACTGAAGGATTTTTCTTATTTTATGAGTATATCACAACACATCAAATTTAAAGCAAATTTTTCTCTGTCAGGAACGCCCGTTCGGCATTTTGCGCTTCACACCGCCGCGCCCCGCGACAATGTTCAATCAAATTTTTCACCGTGCACATCTCGCCGCGAAAAAGGTCAAATTTTCGATATTCGTGCACCACGCCATACCGTCCAATCTAAAGCATCAGTATGATCCTCCGGCACGGTACAGCAGTTGATTTACAATCGGCCGTGGGAATTCGCTTGATAATCAAACGAGAGTTTCGGATTGGATTTGTACGGCGCGTTGCACTGTCTCTCTATATTCGAGTCGGGCCGCGCCGCGCCGTTACGCGCGCACGAAGCGCGCGAGCGCGGCATCGGCCATGTGAAGGAAAATCAATTAGCCGGGCAAACTGATTCGACTGCGTCTGTTTACTCGTGCGAGTCCGCAATGTGTTTCGCGTCATGGCACAGGCGCTTCCGCGCATATATATATACACGCACTCGCACACACGCGTGTACAGACACAGAGCCGCTACGCACACAACGTGCCGATGCAACGAAGCTTTTGTGTGGCTGATGTGCACTGCGTAGCTCTCGTACTACGCGCTGCAATACACACACGTATCTCGATATATACACGATGTATGTACGTTCCTACCATCGCGCTCTGTACAAATGCGCACACGCGTACGTAACATATTCACCCGCGTACATACAATCGTACATAGAATTTAAGAGATGACGTGCGTTATAGCGCGCGATGCTTAATGCGCCACAGCGTATTGTTGCGTAAGCGTATTATCCTTGTTCAAAGAATTTGACTAATAGTAAGTATAGCATTCCGCCCACGACCGATATCAATCGACCAATGATTTTAATTTTAGAATAATTCTCTTATCGATGAAATTGAAAGAAGAAGAAAGTGTACATTTTCAAACATTAAGACACAGATTTTTCTTAAACGTTTTAGAGATATTCAGAACAATAAATAATTTCCAATTTTTTTTATGTTTTCTAAGAGAGTGAAAATTTTGTTATGAACGTATATAAAATGTTAAGTGTTTTTTTGTGCTGCACATTTAAATTCTTTAAATCTGCTCTGGTGTTCAAATATATCTCTTTGTCTTTTATTCAATGTCACAAGACATTACTCTTTTATTTTATTTTTTTACTTATTATATAGTTCCTCATAATGAGTAACATTATTTATACGAGTATCCATATATTTAAATTGCTGATAATATATAATTCTGTACCGTGACGAATGTTTCAAACGATATTAATTTAGCAAATATTTCAATTGAATGTTTTAAACGATATTAATTTATTCGACCAAATATTTTGGTAACATTTTTTAACGACGTGTTTCAAATATTTCCTGAGATGTATTTTATCGTAAAAGAGAAATATTACAACATTTAAAAAAATAAAATTTTACCCACATTGATTTTTATCCTTAGATAAAAAGAAAACTCGGAACTCGGAAAACCATGGTGTTTCTGTTCGTGTTATTTGGTTATCTGTATGTGTATGTGTGTGCTATTGAGTAAATATTAAAGCTAAACTATATCCTGTTGATGAAACAATAATCATATACAAAATGTCAATCATATCTCTTCAGATCGTTGCGATGTATTATTGAAAATATCGAAAACGAACAACATCGAATTATACGATATATCTTGTCCAAGGCGGCAAATGGATGACACGGCGAGATAATATCGTCAATAAGCGTTTGACAATCGCGCAAAAATACGACATTGATATTCGCCGAAACAAAAGACGCCACATTTTTCATAATTCTTCAAGTTTCAACTAAAAATATCTCGGTAACCAAGTCTCGAGGTATCATTAAATTCCATCTAAAATCAACGGGGGAAAATAAGGTTCTATCTATTAAATCTTTTTACGGTTATCTCGATGAATATTTGACAGTCGGACGTATAAAAGCGGAGCGGCGTCGATATCACACCACCTTGGCGGAAGATAACAAATGACTGAAAAATCATGTCGAATGTGCACGCTGAGTGGCACGTATATCTGCAATCGAAGCTCGATGATATATTGTGCGTGCACGTCGATTCGAAGTATCGTCGCACGGACGCGTTGGAACGTGTGACACGTTAATAAAGTACGTCGCTTCGGAAGAGTGATGTATTCATATTAGTCTCGGTGCCCGTAATGACATAATCATTTTGTCATCAAGAAAACGCGCGAGTGCAGAATTGGCCGACGCTTTAATAAGGACGATATTGAATTACCTAGTTCTGCGCGAATCCTAAAATGACTCATTTAATTTGCGACGGCGTCGCGACGCCGGTATGCCCCGATTCTGTCAATCTTTCGGCTCCGCTTTAAATATAATATAAATGTATACGTATGTATATCGTAGACGTATGTAGACACGTACGTATATGTGTAGACGTATATGCGGACAATTGCCCGCGACCCCGTGTGTCGCGCGCACGCGTGCGTGTGCTGCGGCGATCGGCAAAAATAAAATATGCAGACGAGATAAATATTAAGTGCCGTTGACAGGTAAATCGCGTAACACGTTCGATTTCCACTCGGATGAAAATACTTCTCGGCTACGGTCATTAGCCGCGCATTGAAATTTATTACGTGGTCTACGTGGGGACTCTAGAACCGCCGCGTGACATCCCTTGTCGAACATAGATCTGCGCTAACAAAATGTACATTTCCGTGATACGTCCGACAATCCGATGTTGATTTTACTTCCACCGTCCTGTCGCGCACGTTGTTTCAATATGGAATTGTTATTACAGACAGTTAATGATATATTACATCGGATTTTTTTGTTATAATAGGAAAGGGAGCACTATAGAGTTTTAGAACGGAACGAGACCAAGTCTAACAAAACACATTTGTAACATTCATGTCACGTATTGTCAAAAATAAAAAAAAATAACTGATGATTAATTTTGGAAAAATACATCATGTTAATGTTAAATTCACTGTAATCAAAGTATTCGTCAATCAAGTTAGCGCAAAACACTCCAGTCTTTCCTATACAATGAAACATATTAAATAATTGTTTATCCACATTTAAATATATTTACAAACTGGCGCTTAAACCTTGTCTTTCTGTTTTTCAGTTTAATTTAGATTATCATCTCGTGTGCCGCCATTTCTGCGTGAAAGAAAAAGTATATTTAACATTTATCTAAATGAAATTGGTTTGTGTTGTATTATAAGAAAATCTTGACTCCGATGAGAAATGGCATTTTTTTTCGTTTTGCAGAGTCGTATATTCGAAGACGCATCCATTGTGTGCAATTCTTGGTCACCGAGGCATAATGTGAGTACCAAATTACGTTTTTTTTCTTTTTTTCTATCTTTTTCCTCTGTGCACGTAATTAGGAATTAATTCGAATGATTTGACTTTTCGCGTTATTGAGACAGGTTATTATTAGCGATGTAATTTATGAGAAAAATCAGCTATTTCATTAATCATAGACTTATTTAGAAGGTAGTTAATAAAGCGCCTAGACGGATTAATTACATCTTTACGGAACGACGGACGTCGCTGTGACATAATTTTAATAGAACAACCCGATTATTTGAAATCGTCTTCAGACGAGACAATGTAGTTATACATCACGTGTCGTCTTTTTAATAATTAGATTCGCATAACATGTACGACAATTTTGTTACGTTGTACTTCCTTGTAATATTGCAACATTATAAATTTGATAAATGAAAAACTTATGAGATTTATCAGATATACGCATATATGTATATATAATATTTAATTTAATTTATCATTATATTTATTTTCTGTTTTATAATCTGTATATTTCCAGAAATAATGTTAAAAATTAAATCAATGTTTTTATGATATTGAATACTTCCAAATATATATTCTGCTTCAAATTATACTATACTTATTTAGATCCTTCATCATAATTAAATGAATCCAATAAAGTTAATAAAGAAAGCGCAGTTACCGTAAACGTAAAAGTTCGTAAACGAGATACCTATATATATATATATAAAGTATATGAAAAAACTTTGTTGTCACATAAAGGGGAGATTCTTACTACAAAATTTGATAACTTTTCGTTAGTCAAAATTCAATTATAGATTTCACTCTCTCAGAATTATAAATGGAGGAAAAGAAAGAGATGTGGCAGAAAAAGGGGAAAGAAGAGGCAATACACAGTGCAAGAAGGAGGGAAAACGGAGTGAGAGAAGCAGAGAGAAAGAGGAGAAGAGAAAGAGATTATGAGACTGTTGCTGTATACGAAATGCCCCATAATATTTATGTTTTACGGAGCCACGTAGTTACGGTGGCCGGGCTCGCATAAACTCGCTAACTCGTGGTTACGATTATGGCCAGTAGTAAATTGATTATTTAGATATACGATGAGGCGATGCAGGATAGTCGAGTGCCGTAAAAAGAGCTATGTGTCACTTATGCTCGCCGCACGGATGCAACAGATACCCGCGGCGACGGCGCTACGACAAGAGTCAACGCGATCCCGCCGCTTTTCGTTGCTCTTCGTTCATTCTTCTCTCGATGGCCGCACGTATTCGTACTATCAGTGTATTGTGTTTTTCGTACATTTGCATGATAATGGATAACCGATTTACGGAAGACATGCGATCACGTAAATTTGTGGAGAACATTTTATCGATAAAGATGACACGCAGGGAGATGGCGCGTGTTAGATACATATGTAACAATATTGGATGATACCAAAACAATACGCGACGATAATACGATGGAACCGCAACAGAATGACCGAACGCAACGGAAATGGAAATCGATAATGCAGATTTAACAACAAATAATACCAGGGACGAGATGCAGACGCAAGTCGCAGCGTCGTCGGCGCGCTTCGGCGCCACGGACATAAAAAGACGTTAATATGATAGTATTAGCGACAATAGCAACGCTTAATATTAATGTCGTTAAGGGAGCGGAGCGTAACAGCGCTATTATAAATCGATGATACCCGCTCCGGCGGCGGCGCAACGACGGTGACGGTGACGGTGACGGTGACGGTGGCGGCGGTGGTGGTGGCGGAGGCGGCGGCGGCGGCGGCCGCGGGGTCGAGTCGCGTCTGCGCTACGAATGAAACTGAATTTGATGGACCCACAGCGCGAGAAGCCCACGAATAATGTTCTTTACTCTAGACAGTAGGTACTCCGCCATGCAAGTGATAATTTGAACAGTCTCCCCGTTTTCGTGTCAGACGTCAGATTTTCTGGAAGAATTTACTTATTCATGCATCAGACTACTCCGTGATGTAGGTTATCGGACGGAAATAACGTAATTGTCCCAATTTGCGATATCCGATAGCCGACGGGGTCCGTGGCGCGCTCTCTCTCTCCGCACTCCGCATTCGGATCCGTATAGTAACCGCGAGCTGATCGCTAATCAATTTCGTATATACGGACGATACGTAATTGAACCGCACGCCGCGTGACGAGATTTTATTTTATTTTTTCATTCGCCGCTGATGCGCCCCTTTTAGTATTGATGCCGTGCTATTCGTATCTTATTGACGCGACGGATGCGCTACTTGGCGGCATTTATCGATCGAATCTCTCTCGCGGACGGCTCTCTGACTAACCGCTTGGCTCAGACACGACTGAGCTTTAATTGCTAATTGATTTTGTGCACACGTTCGGAGGTTTATGTACCATATTGATGTGTCCGGGGCACATCTAATTTTGCATTCGTCTGCTTCCCGAACGAAGTGGATTAAGGGAATTGGTTTTCTGGGAATACGATTTTCCAAGGAACAGTGAGCCTTGATAGACAAACGATTATGCGCATCTGATACGAATCAATTATGCAGAGACTACGCCGCGATATAATCGGCTTATTTTGCTAACGCTTTTACATCGAGGATTGCTCGGAAAAAGAACACGCTCGGATTATATCCTGAAATTTAACGCGACAATCTTAAACCCTCTTTGTAGTAGTTAACATAATATGAACATTAATAAAACAAAATATCTAGTAATACGTATTTGATATCGGTAACCTGCTGTACATACAATCAAAACATCATTAATTATATAATAAATATTTCTTAAAAATAATATCAGTCATCAAGAAGAATTATAATACAAACATTATAATTCTCGGGAAAACGTGAACCGAGGTGAGAAATTAATACCATTTGTCCTGCGCTTCTTCTTTCGGATCGCTTTCCCTAAATCCTAATCCCAAGCTACTAATACAATCCTGCGTTATACACGGTCTTGTTATCAGTTATATGTTAGCCACTTAATCAGACCTACCGTCGCTTTTCGGATAAATTACGTGGAGAGAACCTGAAGGGTCTGATAATTCAATTGTAATTGCCTAATCCTCATAATACCTTACTTCCAGAAGACGTATCTCGACCGCGTGGGGTCGGCCGCATCGAAAAATTACTCTATTAACCGCGACGACGCCGACGTAGAGAATCGCGTAAAGGGGAAGAAACTTTGCTAAACAACAGCAGGAAGTGTTAACTATGTGGCTAATAAGAGCAATCTGTATCCTCGGTGGCACGTACCATTAAGCTTCATTCACAATATACAAATGTTTTATGTTATAATATATAAATGTATTGTGGTAACTTAACAACGCGCGCGCATAATTTCATAATCCTTTTTAAGCGTAAAGCATTGTATACATATATAAAAAAGAACGACGGCGGGGAGGGACATTTGTTTCTTTTTATCATCACGACAATCAACACTAATAGCATGTGTGCTATGATAATATTTAGCTCTCTAATTAATGATCCTAGATAAAGGCTCGGCACTTTAATTAATTTCGATTAATTCAGGTGACGAAATGTGAATGCAAAAAAGACTGGATTCGTTGATAATACAAATAAAAAAAGAATAATAATGTGGAAGATACTTTAGAATCTTCTTCCCCAACTCTGGCAATTTCGACCGTTGCACTCTTGTATATACACGTATATGTGCGCACGCATGAAGATCGAGTGACCACTGTTCAAGTGTTACGTTAAAAGAGGGTCCATCGCGTCCTGCCCCTTAGCCGTGAACCGTGATTCATTGCCCTGCTAATGTTTCGATTAAGCAGCATGTCCGTATGAAAAACGTCGTCATTGTGAACACACAACTTTCTACAGGAAGTTATTATGTCTCACACACATTAATATCTCCACGCAAAATTGTTTCAACCGTACTTTTGCACATTTAAATATAGCAAAGTGCTTTATCAAATTTATTTTGTAAAATTAGTATTTTTCTTCATTCTTTTACAAATCAAGTTCAAAACGAATTTCAGTAATCTTTAGAGCTTTTTATCATCGCGTGGTACAGACAAAACTTAATTAACATCTGCTTTCTATTAAAAATTTTTCTTTTCATTTTGTTTTGTGTACAAAGTTCGAATAATTTATATAGGTATATCTGTGTAACAAACAGGACATATCGTACATTTTTCATTTCGTATCTCTCCTCTCACTAACATGTTGATTGTCAACTCTGGCGGAATGCTGCTCCGCATTTCGTTACGGAAAATACAACGAATGACAAGACGGCGAGAGGGAAATTTCGGAATTAAAAAGAGTGACGGCAGTTCAGCAACCTAGAGACAGCCTGTAGGTACGCCGTACTCGACGAAGACACGAGGAGTTCATAAATAATCGAAGCGCTGGAACACGCCAGTGGTTTCCGCATGAAACATTGATCGGGCAATGCGGACATTACAGGTCGTAATGAAATAAGTGGGCAGTGAATCACTTTTAGCTTTACCTGCCTCAACCAAGCTAACGATATTTTGATAACTCTTTCGGATTAATCTGGACAGGGGCAGGCTTGGGGGGTTACGGAAAATAAAGGGTTGTTGAAGAGAATAATAAAACTTTTAGAGACACCACTACACTTCATATAGCAACCGCATAAGATATAACGTTAAATAGCAGAAGAAACAATGTACATTTTATATGTATATGTATAATCATAATTTTAGATTGTATGTATGAACATTCGAACCTGGTTATTTGAAATTATTTTTGACATGCCGCAATTTATCAATTGTGATTGTACAGATGGCTAATATGCATTCGCATTAAGTCATTGCTAATCAGTCATTGTTAGATAAACATATTGCGCGACACTGAAATTCGTTATTTTATCGTAAGGGATTTTAACCGGAAAACGTGGATATCGTGGATTTCGTACATACATATTTTTTAATATTCAATACTTCTATTATCGAAAAGAATCTTTAAAAATTGTTACTTAATACGTAGAAAGGGTCGATAACAGATTTTAAGTTTCTACGTATTAAGTAACAATTTTTACGTACGTTCATGATAATAAATTATTCAACATATTAAATAGAGAATCCAGCAAACTCATTCGTTCATATTTGGGAATTAGTTTAGCCGATTAACGATTCACACAACAATAATATCAAATAACAGGTAGCGCATCTTCATACGAATAGAAAACCAATAATTATACTTAATATTATTACTTAATAGAAGAAAAACCCACTAAACAACAGAAATAGTTTAAATTATGCATTGTAATTATACACGTGTTATACAATTGTTATACACGTAAAATCATTGAGACAATGATGAGAAGATAGATAATATTTAGTAATATATATTGATATTGTTTAAATATTAACATCATTATAATTGCACCTTTTACTATTATAAAAAATCTTTACGCTAAGAATTGTGTCATTATATATTATGTTTAATAACTTGTTATATCATAAAATGTTATTATGTAGTACCATAATTGTATAATTTTGCGATTGAAAATCGGCTTAACTTCATATCAACGTAAAAAGATGCAAATCTTGTTCAAACGTAGGTTTAAAAAATATCTTTGTTGAAATGGCTTCAAAGGCATGTTACAAGTTACATACGACTTACTGTGAATTCTTTGAACGTAGATCGAACATAGTAACATGTCGCAAGTGACAGATGTAGTTGATGCGGAATGTCCCATATAATATCGATCTCACCACGGTGTACAGGCAAGTCTAAGTGATATAAGGCTATGAATGCAATGTATAGCTTTCATTAAGATATCCTCCTAAAAGAGTTGCTTTAATCAATAACAAAGTGTATAGGTGGAAACAAATTAGCTGCAGTCACAAAGTCGATGTGTATACAGTAATCGATATTAAGTTACATAAATTTAAATTAGTTTGCATCAATACAAATTTACGTCAGCAGAATCCATCGTGATGCCCTATCAAGTTTAGAATAATATTGTTACAAGTGAATAAAACTTGTATGATTTTTCTTTCTCGAAAAAAAAACGATAGAAGAAAGAAAATTAAATAATTTAATTAAAAATTAAAAAATTACATATAATGTATATCGATCGAGAAACATTAATGTGTCTGAGAAATTAATACAGAATACGCATGAGATTATGCATTCACGAAATTCTTCCTTCAGCAGGTTGTAAAAAGGGAATTTTGAATTCAACCCCCTTCACACATAACGCGCCATGAAATGAAATCACACCCCCCTTGTTACTCCGTTCTGCGCTGCTCATAAATTTCGCCGTAGCGTAGTTTAAGCTATTTTCGTTACCATTAAATGTTGACTTCGCCGAGGGGGACCGGATCTCCAAACACGCGAAAGGGAATCGGGATGATCCTCCCCCCGGCTCGTCCAGTTTCGCCACCGCTGCGCGATACTGACGGATATATTCTGTCCACCGTCCCGAGGGGGACTCGGTCAAGTATCCATCCTTCGGATCGATTCCAGTGTAACGGATGAATTTGATTACCGAACATCATAGGGCATGTGTACACGCGCTAATACAATGACGTTACCGGGCTCGGGGGGGATCGTAATCTAATGCCATTAATCCGTGCAAATATCCCCGTTTTTCCAATTATATACATATCTGTTGTTTTGATATATAACTAAAAAATACTATATATGTGTAAACATAATCTATAATCTTTAGTATCGAACATCCCGCGTTAATTATGGGAATTGCTTTCAGTTTTCAAATGTAGATTGATCCGCATAAAAAATTATTTCTTGTTATTATTTTTCTGTCATACACGGAATAATTCCGTAAAAGATGGCCAAACTTTAGAATTCTTATTCTATTCATCTTAAGACTTAGAAGGGTTATATAAACGTGGAATCCGAAACGTTTCCTTACCGAGTTAAAGATACTTTTTCCTTGCGGCAACATGTTCGTAGTTCACACGACGAGTAGATGTTTTGACGAAACTTGTAACCTTTTACGAGGCTGCGCATTCGCAAGTTGCCGTTCGGATAAACTCGTCTTCTCGAGGAAAAGTAATTTAATATTCCAATGTAAAGTTTATATATAACGCAATATCATGTGCATTCTATAGTAATTTCTGCAGTTTTTTATCATTTTAAATAATTTTTCAAAATTTTGAATACATGCACTTAAATACATGTTGAGCTATTATTCCAGATAAGCTATTATTTTTAAATAATAAATATCTCTTTGCAGCATACATTTACAATATATCATATGTCTGTTTGACTCAAATTAATAAGTATTAATGCGCAATAACAAAAAGAATTTTATTTATTTGCTTAATTTAAAATAATAATTAAATTTGCATAATGAAATAATAGAAAGTCCTGAGAAAACTTTAAAATTCAAGCTAAATAATAGAGAATTTGTTTGCCTGAACTTAAAAAACTCGCAAAACGCGAACATCTCGGATAACAAAACTATTTTTGGGATATCGATCGCACAGCCATGTTGCTGTCCAGTATACAAACTCACTGTTGCCCAGACAACGTCAAACGGATTAAATTCAATAAGAATTTATATAATAAATAATAGGCTGTCCAATAACTAATCATCTGCATTATAATCGTATAAAGTGAATTAGTTTACATTTGCCAATTATAATGTTTTAATCTGTCTTTCTTTGCGCGCAGTTATAATTTACAAGTCAATAGTATCGCTGGTAATATTGGATAATGGTTTTTAATTACTAGAAAAATCGCATTAATATTCAATAATTAAAATTGTTCAAAAATTAATGCAATATTAATTACAGCAAATTTTGTTTTAAATGTTGTAAATTAAAAGTAACTGTGTGTGTGGCAAACATATGAATGGCAAAAATTAGGTAGATGCATGTTGCAATTAGATCGTAATGTATGTTATAATTTATAATAGATATACTATTCGAGTTGTTTGAGTTCGAGTTGTTTAACAAAACGTTATTTAATGCTTTAATCGATGATATATTATGCACTTTGTGTTTCAGGGTGATTTATTCAGTGGCTTGAATAGCGGTCTGCAAGATGGCTTACTTTCAAGAGCGGAAGCTTTGGCAGCAGATTTGGGGAAGCACAACGCCGGGACGCCGATGCCGCTAAAGCACGATCCCGTATCTGTGTATCATCACGGAGCACACATGCCTACCCCCCACCCGAATAACCGGCCACATCATCAGGTACAATCACACCTCCTTGTGAGTCTGCATTTTTGATATATTATTCTCTCTCTATCGTACATATTGCATCCTACAATACAATGACACTACAATCCTACAAAGTGAACGTTATCTTATACAACGGTATGTCAATAAACTACATAGATGCACACTTTACGAATCGATAAGACTCTCATTGAAAGGGAGAAGTCTCTCTTTCTTTTGCAAAGAAAAAAAATGGAAAAACAAAAATATTAATCGCGCGATCTAAAGCCGTTTAAATATTATACAAAATACGCGAATGTCGCGACTATATTTAACTGCATATCAGGTCGAATAATTTACGCATTTTGTATTTCTATTTTCTTATATCTGGTATTAGATATCGTAACTACATTGAGAAATTCAACGATATCGTTGATAATAAAAAAAGAATAGTATAATATTGTTCGCGCGGAATAATTATCGTGATAAAAGCTGAAAGGCCGCTGCTGCCGTTTCGTAACTCCCCCATACACAAACCGGGAACGGTACATCCATAAAATGCAACGAATCCAACGGTCAGTTAAAATCGTTGCCAATAATTAATTACGCGCAGCAATTAATTTTGAATTCATATTTAATCGGCAGATTGAAAAATTCAATTTACGCAGTTTATTTGTTAATATCGCGAACAATGCAGACAACGATTTTAATTTCCTGCGTTTTAATGGTTAATAAGCCGCATTATATTTACAACCGTCGTTTATAATCGTGCGATAACAGCAGTCGCGGCGTGATTATGTCGTTTAGAGATGGATACGATATATATAGGTATAATTTCGTGTGCGAATTGCGTTTCAATTTGTTGCCTCGTGTGCCTTATGCTAATCTGAGCAATCTGATGCTGATGAGAAGAGCACGACGCGACGGGAGAGAACGACGGGTGCCACCGAGTAACCAATGCGCATCGATCCGGAATGATCTTCTCAAATGTAGGGGCGTGTTGCTTGTATATTATCTCCGTGTCGTGACTGCTTGTAATGCCCCCTTCCCTCCTTAATAGAACGCAATGAATTCTAAGGGTCCACGGGATCTGCGGCGAGGGTTCAATATGGGTTTTGTTCAACTTCTCGCGTGCCGGCTTTCTGCGGGATTTGCGTACATGATTTTATCGTCATAAATCACCTCCTCTGATTTTCCTCGACTCCACTTAGATACACATTATTTAGAACATTGTATTTTAATTTGATCATCTATCGCGCCATTTGTGCGACATTGTTTAAGTCATACGTTTCAGACAATAAATCCAATTCTCTGACTTCATTTTTCGATGCTATTCCTCGAATTCTAACGTAATTCTAACAAATTGAACTAAAACTACCTCAATAATCTTGTATTTTCGAATGTTTTGAAAATTATGTACATTTTCCATAAACGTATATAATTATCTTTACAAATATGTATTATAAAGAAAATCGAAACCGATACTCAGCTTTAATAAGTTACAGCGTTATTAATTTGTCTCGTTGTGAGATATATGATTTTACGTGTAATCTAATTTCGGAAATTCTGTAATAGAGTTACGTGCAAATAATCTAAATTTCAGTGACCGAGCAGCGACCAAGAAAATCAAATCCCATAGCTATTCAATTGGATATGCAGCTTCGTACAATAAAAACACTTTCAAACTACGCTCGATCAAGAGCATTATTGAGTTTTAATAAGCACGCGCGGTATTTTGGCACCGTTTTGAAGAAAACATGCGTACGTGAGGTAGATATATAGGGGGGAGTGACAAGTAATAACAAGAAAGCGAGAAATAATTCGGTTTTAAGTGCGCGTATATATAGTAAGCAAGAAGGACAAAAATAGAAAGGCAAAAACAGGCGTCGAGCTGATGTAAAAACAGCTATGCGGGCACGCGTGAGCGTGTGCGCGCGGATCGGGAACGCGGAACGGATACAACGCGGCACGGACAAGGAGGGAAGAAAGAAAAATTAGGGGTGAGGTGGGCAATAGAGCAAGGAGAAAGAGCAAAACATAGGAGCCGGCTAACCCTACCATCGTGTCAGCGTAATGATGAAATATTGCGCAGGTCTCTCGGGCCCTACCTCGTACGCCCCTGGGCAAGTCCACCCCCGACAACCCCCGACAAAACCCCCCTCTCATCCCTCCCCCTCCCCCCGTACGCTTGTATATTTGCTGCCGGTGCTCCCGAAGCTTCCACCTTCTGCCTTTTCCACGCTGCCCGCGCCAGTGTCCGTGCAGCGCAACCCCCCTGCATTTCTGATGTAACTGCGCTATCCCAGGGCACCACCGCCGACCGAAACCGTGCCATCCAGTTAGCTCACTATACTGCCGTTCTCATGAGAATAGATGATGCGCGTGTTGCCTACGCGTGTACGTGTACGTGTACGAACCTCGGCGAGGTCGTGTAAGCGCTTACGTATGTACGTGAGGTAATGGCCGGATTGAGAACGACGTGGATATTTTTAGTAGCGATTTTTATAGTGATTTCGGCGTTATATACTCCGCGTTACGTACTACCCGAACGCGATACAACGCAGTTCCGCGTTCAAAGCTAAGAATAATTCATGCAGAATATAAGCAAACACCAGAGATTGGGATTAAAATATAAATGTACTTATTAATTAAGAGTGGATTCAACAGATAATTCGTACGCATCTCATCATGTGTTTAAATATTTTATATGAATTAAATATTTTATATGAATAGATTTTGATATTTATCATTTATGTCTATCCTTTTAAAAGAATAAAGCCATTTTAAAATAAAATCCATAAGAGATCGCATGCTATATCGATAGTCACTGTCATTTGCGATATAAATTATCATTTAATGACTTTATCGTACGTGTATGAAGAACAATTTTATCTGAAATATACGCGTGAACTAATTCTAATTACATGTCCTGTCCCCACGGTCAAAAGCGTGGCGTCTAGTTAATTCAGTATACTCTCGTGAGACCAGACGATTTCATGTGTGCAAACAAGATCATACGCGTGTGCGTGATACTTTACATACTTAAGTATGTAGAGGACGGAATAAATAAATTATGCATTAAAGAAGATTAACAATTAAGATAAGGTAATTGGATAAATTAATCGCAACGCGACTTGGACGAGAATCATAATAGGCGCATATTGGGACATTCCCAGAAAAAACGTTAACGAAATTTAAAGGGAATAAGAAACGACAGATGAAATATAGAAGATACCTTCTTCGTACTTTTTTCCCCGAACAAACAAAGCATTATTTCGAAAAATAGCTTTCTCATCTAATCGTCCTTAATTCGCGATTTATCGCATTTGGCACGTGACAATCCATTTTCCGTTTCGTTTCAGACAGATGTAACATCCGATATTGGCTTTAAGAAAACGAGTTAACAGCATGCTACCTATATGTAACAGCAATCTAAGCGAAGAAAAATATGAAAGAAGTTCATAAATAATTTCTAAAGAGTTATGCTGGAGGTGCGTTCTGCATTCGTGACGACGGCCGCGGCACGTGCTGCATAATTATACGTGTTAGCTTGTACATATTTCCTACTCTCTCCACACTTTCCGCACTCGACCTAACTTTGCTTTTTATCCCCTTCATTCATGCCTCTCCCACACCATGATGGTGCTTCATCAAAATGCATTTCCGCAAACTCGGCGATACGATACGCATCCGGCCTTTCAGCGTCTACCTTCGTATTTACACGTTTCACTTTACCTTGCGTATTTCCTTGAACAGTACATATATGAACCGAATTTTTCAAATTTTTTAGCTGCAAGATACCTTTTTACTAGATACTAACATTTAATTGTTAATATCACATTTTAATAATTAAATAGTGCAGTCGATAATAAAAACCTTATGTTAATGGATAGTCAAGAATATCTTTGTTCCAGTATTTATAATTTAGAAAAGATATTATTAATGTTTAACAGATTTACGAACAATTATCTTTTAAGTCAATTGTAGATTTCCTTTTATTGATCGATATATTGTTAATCATCATATTAATAATATCACATGTTAAAAAATAACACAAGAAAAACATTAATAAGAGAGAAAAGAGAAGTCTTGAAGCGTTTAAGTACATTACAAAATCTCGCTCTATGTTACGAGGGTAAGTATTTGAAAAATAAAGACTGATTCGGTTCTAAAAGAGAGACAGAAAAGACGGAGTACTAAATGCTAAATTTTACTGGTAAGGGCTACTCTTGCATAGTTATTAGCTAATTAAGATTCAGGTGATTATCATGACGAAACCCTAATGTTTGTATTGTTCCATCAAAGGATATCGGCATCAGTGTATTCAACTAGTTGTCTACTAAAACTTTCAACATATCGTTCCAAAAATGTTTCGCGACAGTATAATAAACATTAAAAAATCTCCTTCGAAGGAAACGATAACGCGTGCTCGTATTGAAGATGTTTAATTCGCGTGTTCCAGATGAGCCATCCAGGAATGGAAAGCCTCGACATGCTGGATCCAGCAAACTCGATGACGACACTGACGCCAATGTCCGACAGCACGGGTAGCGGACCGGGGCATCACGCGGGCATCCACGGTCCCTCCGTTTACGGCGGCATGAACGGTATGATGAGTCATCACCATCATCACAGTAACCTAGGCAGCGGTGGCGGCAGCGTGCCGCATCCGGCGCACCATCATCCGGCGATGGCTGCAGCAGCCGCGGCCGCGGCCGCGGCGGGCCTGCATCCCGACGCCGATACCGATCCGCGCGAGTTGGAGGCCTTCGCCGAGCGATTCAAGCAACGGCGCATCAAGCTCGGCGTCACGCAGGCCGATGTTGGCAAAGCGCTCGCCAATCTCAAACTACCAGGTGTCGGCGCTCTCTCGCAGTCGACGATCTGTCGCTTCGAATCGCTCACGCTCTCGCACAACAACATGATCGCCCTGAAGCCGATCCTCCAGGCGTGGCTGGAGGAAGCGGAGGCCCAGGCGAAGAACAAGCGACGGGACCCGGACGCGCCCTCGGTATTGCCGGCCGGCGAGAAGAAGCGGAAACGTACGAGCATCGCCGCGCCAGAGAAACGCTCGTTAGAGGCGTATTTCGCGGTCCAGCCGCGGCCGTCCGGTGAGAAGATCGCGGCGATCGCGGAGAAGCTCGACCTAAAGAAAAATGTCGTGCGAGTCTGGTTTTGCAACCAGCGGCAGAAGCAGAAGCGCATGAAGTTCGCGGCTCAACATTGACCCGAGGGTGGCTTGTGACAGCAGAACTGACCGTACCAGCTGCCCAGTCTCGAGCCGAAACCCGAACCTCTGACTGAGTTTCAGGGTTGGCCGTGAAGTTGCCCAAAACTCTAAAAGTGGGCTTCCCCCGACTGCGCCGATGGACATCCGCGGTGAGGATGATTGTCCGAGTCATTGTCGTCGGACTTAACGTCACCGGGATATCTATCCGCGACAGTCATTCGCGGCCGCTAAAACGAATGGCTCGATACTACAGGCAGAATACACGTATATCGGTACACGAGGCTGTCACAGGCTGAAGACGAGTCGCTTGTTATCACTGCGCGTGTGTAATATGCTTGAAACGCATATTCTGGAATCACCGGTTGCAGGGAGCTATTCTTGACCCGTTTCGGTTCGCGATTCTCTCTCCTCTTCAGCTAAACACGATTACCTCTCGTGACGTTATACAGCCAATGCAATGAAACGCTGGTGACGGCATTTACGAATGTTTCACGATGGATATCATCGCGGTATGATGGCAGTAAATATAAATCCATATCGAAATCGGTCCGATCCATATCACATCGATATTATCGTTTTTCTTCACGCGGAATGGAAGTTGTTGCAAGACGATTTCTAATGTAAAATGAACCGTTTTTATAAGATTAACTATTAATTGGGAAACTTCTAGCTGACTTTTCCTTAATCGAGAAACGTCAAAAACATATATCTTCTCTACACTCTAATGTTGAGATAGTAATCAAGTAAATTCAAACGCACATTACGACACACCTTATTATTTCAAAAAGTGGAGGATTTGTATTACGATTTTATGAAAACAATTAAACCAAGATTTAATTCAACTCGAATATCTGTGTTATTATAATACTACAGCTAGTATTTCTCCAGATCGTTCGAAGAGTCTTCGAACTTGCAATCCGCAAAACCACGAGATCAAACACACGATAGCTACCAACGATAGCGATAAAACAGTTTACGATGCCATTTGCCCTTCGATCCCTCGTCGTATGGCATCCGCGGTTGAAATCGCTGTTCGACGCCGATTTCACGATCATTTCTCACATTTCACAAATAAATATGCGAAATCCTATAATCCATGCATGTGAAATAAATTTACAATAGAAATGGCATTTTATAATTCTTTGCTAGAAAATAAAAGTTTAATTTCTACCAAGATTCACCTTTTGTTTACAATATCGCATAATTTTTTGTAAGTGTATAACTGTATTAATATTAATAATACAAAATAAGATAAACTGTTTTTAAAGCGTATGTTACTACGCTTTAATATCATAATTAATTGGTTCAAAGCAGTACGCAAAAGAACTAACTAAATATTAAAGAAAAAATTTTATATGTAATCTTCTTGGTTTCTCTCATTATAAAAAAATTAACAAATAGAAAAGTTGAAAGTAAAAATTGGCTGTCTTACTGTCTCTAGTACAAAATAATAATATTTAATTAGATATATAAGAGTGAAATTTTAAAGTGTCCAAATAAAATCGTCATGGTGTCTATTGATGTGAATCTCGATGTGAATGGATCGTCATATCAATCGCAATTGCGATCTTAACAAATTTCCAGCTCTGAGCTTATAATATTGTATTTTACGTAGTCACAAATCGATAACATTTATATCGCGAAATAACACATCGGAAACAATCATAAATCACTAGGTCGCCATTGCAATAATTTATTGAGCAATAATCATTGAAGGCACGATCGGGAGATAATTCCGACGAGGTTGAAAAAGCGAGAAAGAGAGAGAGAGAGAGAGAGAGAGAGAGAGAGAGAGAGAGAGAGAGAGACTTTTCGTCGTTCGTTTATCACGGACGAGCTTGTCGTGACAAGTGAACGGCAAAGAGCAAGGATTACCAACGCGTCTTGAAAAGTACAACTCGAAACATAAAAATATAAAGTACGTATTTGTTATAAAGACGACGCGCGGATACGTCGCGCCGAAGAAAAAGTGATATTAATCCTAATGAAGACGCTCAGTGCAGTGTAAACAGTGAAGAGAACGATAGTGCGCGAATGAACGAATGAATGTGTGTTGCGTATGTAAGAAAGAATCAGGGGTAAAGTTTAGAGAAAGAAAGAGGAAGGGGCAAATGAAAGAGAGAGATAGAAATAATGAGAGAAAGAAAAAGAGAAAGATAGAATGAGAGAGAGAGAGAGAGAAAGGATGAGAGAGAGAGAGAGGAACAAAATAACAGAGCTAAGAAAAATGTTTTACGTAGTGATATTGGACAATCAGTGAAAAGACTGTACCATATCATATTAAAGCAATACTGTAGTACGTAGTAAACGAATTAATTATACTTTGTTCGTATTTTTTATGATCGTCCGCGCATCCGCCATGCGTCATGCGCCGACTATTTTCGTAAAAAGGAGAAAAAAAAGAAGGAAGGCAGAACAAAAAATTAAAAGAAACAGGGCGAACGACACAACGAGGGGGTTGTTTTAAGTCTCGGTGCATATTCTGCTTTCAGACTCGACGATTAATAATAATCTCCTTATTGATCCGATATCAAGGATGCGACCGGCGCTTACGTTGCGGTCTCCACTTTTGTGCGGATCAACACGCGTGCGCCGTGGAAAAGCATGTTTGCTCACGCGACATGCGTGCGTCGGGATGAGGGTTTAGTTTTTTCCGGTTTTATTTCCCCAAGAAAGTACGATTAATATCGGATGCACGGATAATCCGAAATCGATGGATATCTAACTATCTACGTGTCTATCTCTTTCTGTTCGCCGACATAAAGAATCCGTCGGTATCGCGCTGTTCTGTAACGACAACGAAGTTCTCGAGTATGAGATCGACATCCTCTTCGCGGAAGATAAGACGCAATAGCGACTCTCGAACGAGAAAGCACGGTCTGTTTCTGATATAGTCGGAACGGTCGTGCTGCAAGTCGCGATTGTTAAAATTTTCTGCACTACATTTTCTAAAGTTGGATATACGCGTTAATGATTCACTTTGCACGTAACTAAAAACGCATTTCAACATATTCGTGAACATTAGTTTTGCCTATAGGTCAAAAAAGTTTTTATATCTCGCGCGCAAATTTAATATGTATATTTTTTATTTTAAATCTTAAAAAACTCTATGATGTATATTTATTGAAAAAAATGAGATATATTAACTTTAATAAATAAATACAGGACAATCTCGGGGACCGACGCTTTTAAATATAATATTAGAATTACATAAAATCTGGTTTTTTTTTTGGTTATTTATAAATAGAAAAATACTTAAAAGGTAATTCAAAGTCACAAACTCTGTGATCAAAATGAAAAAAATTTGCTCGATTTAGGCTAACATTGGAAATCCATTTTCTACAAATGGCAGGTTGAGGAGGGTTTACCAACCGAAAAGTTGCTTGTAGAAATTCGCCCTCTACTTTGGCAGGTAGAAGAGAATTAAGCACAAGTGACATGAAATGGTATCCGAAATGTCGGCTCCTCGTTCGGTTTCAATTTGGGTTCATTTCAAGTTGAAATGTATTATCATTGAATTCTGTAAAATATTAATTAGTTTAAAACTTCACTTATCAATATTTTTATTCTAAGAAAATATATGATGCGTAATCATTTAATAAAATCTGTGTTCCAGCAAATCGTATACAGTACGATTTGTTCGATAAAATTAGATTTTTTTTTTCTAACTTTTTTAGATCTGTTTCAACTATTTTATATTTCTTAACAAATAGTACCAACGATATGGAGGCCTAATTATAAAGTTATTTTACACTGGATAATAAAGATAAATTATATTTTTCAACAACTTCTTAATTTACTTTCAGATAAATTTTACTTTGTTAAAACAATCCATCTGCTACTTTCTTTGTCTTTAAGTCTCAAAAATTTGTATTTGTATCAAACAAATATATAGTATAAAATGAAATATATGGTATAAAAATTGTGGAAAAATTTGCCAAACGCATAGTCATGTGTATCCAACATTAGAATAAATCTTGTGTAAAGAGGATGAAGATACATCCAGGCAAACGAAAATACTAGTAATAGTTGAAAGTGAAAAAAACGGTAGCAATTTTTAAATTGTACATATATATAAGAGGATAAGTATTTTATAGGAGAGTAATAGCCTATTTGCCATTTTACTAGGTAGTGGGAGAGAAGTTCTAGTGCAATATAGGAGTCTAGTGAAACGTTTATTATTTATTGTTTTCTTTCTTGTGTATGGCGCTACTCCAGCGTAGCAATATCAACGAGTTTGTCAGCCCTTATCCACGGTCATTGAAAATCTCAGAACCGCCCTGCATCGCGACCGTTTTTTTCGTAGAAAAAAAAAGAATTATTTTCCTACACGTAACTATTCAATTGCGTAACGTATCAATTCATCAGCGATACAATTGTGTTAAGTATGTGTTTTTTAATCACCGCACCCCTTTAGCTCAAACTCAAACTCTGATGAGTTAAAATATTAGGTATATATAGGTATTTCGATAAAAGACATGCCATCTCTTTTATTGTCTCGTAACCTTGTTCCTTTGTATATCTCCCCTGTTCTTTATTATGTTTCCCTTTATTTTCGATTGTACGAAAGCTATCGTGAATATAGCCAACGATTATAAATAACGTTCTTGATAATGTTGTTGTTACGTAACTAATAAAATTATGTAAATATGATTCGCGTAACCCTATGAATTAGATTAAGAATATGTTTCACGCACTTGGACCGAACGTACATCAAATAAGAGAGACGCCAGGAAGTATGTAGAATTATATATTATACTAACACGCATTATTACACACGTTAAGTTTTCACGAAACATCCGACATTTATTACATCAAATTTGTGTAAGAGTATGTAAAATCTTTTATTTTCCGAAGACATTAACACATTAAAACTTTTTACTCTAAAAATACGGTCTATGTAAAAAAAGTTTCGACATTTTTTATCAAGAAAGATCATCGTTCTTCAAGGTCATTGTTTCATGAGAAAATGGAAGTAAGACATGTATAAACGAAAACAGGAAATAAATAAATTCTAAGTAAAATTAATTATTCTATTATTATTGCGATATATAAATATGGAAACGTCCTGATATTAATTCCATATACTTCCTGTATATTGCCAAACTCTCAGCGTCATTAATTACTCTTTTTTAACTTAATCATACCATATCGTTATATCTATAAAATATATATAAATATTTTTTTCCATATTTATTACATGACTAAAAATATTTAACGGGTTGTGAGTTATAATTTGTTGCGCTTATACAATACGTCATGATAAGTTTCGATCATTTAAATGGACATCGTTGTATGATGTGAAAAATTTAAAAAATTATGAACTGCTACGTTATACGCGAAATGTTCCAGAACCATCGAATATTTTTTTATATAACCAATGATTCTTTGGTTACTTTCAAACCAATTTTTTCTTATCGAGAATATCGAGAAACCGATAGTTTTCAAACCAGCAACTGAAATAATATTTCGCAAACTGAATTTTATTACTTTTCTTAATTCAAAGTAGAATTTTATTTTGAGATTTGAGAAATGTTTTTTTCGAATTAGCCAAAAAATAAAATATATAGCAGTTAAAAGAACAAATTGTGGTTTCAAGACATTCTATATATATATATATATAAAAAAGTGATAATGACTCTGGTACATTGCAATAATAAAAAAGTATGCCTCTATCCGTGCGTCATCATATGCAACGTGAGCATTAACTCGTCAATGCACAGGTTTCTAATAAGTAATTATCGTTTAATAGAGAATGTTCTAAAAGCAAACGTTTACTCTCTCTCAATGAAAAGGAATCTCGATGAACAATGTTTATGTTAATTAATATTTAGTATTTTTAATTAAAAGATACATTACGAGATACTTGATAAACAAAAATGTACGAAACATCCTGAATGATGTTGAATGATTATGATTTTCTATTGCGTAAGATATCTCAGTTTTAACAAAATAGGCTATTTATGAGTAAGACTGTAAAACGGAATAGAAAGTCTCCTCGGGCGCAAGTATAGCGCAAATATACATATTTAATACAGGGTAACGAGTCATATCATAATGTGTTTTATCAATTGTTATCGTCATAAAGCTGAACTTAAGAGTCTTGCCAAATGATACGATTAGGCACACGCGATGTCAGGAAACTACGTCGCAATATCGACTTGCGCAGATTTGCGCGTCTCCGTAATATATTTCTATATCAAATCGTAGTTTGAAGGATCTTTTAACGGGAAGATTATTATTTCGGATTTGTGTTAACGTGTGCAGATTTCGTAAGAAAAATATATAATTAGATATTCTTAATGAATTCTTTAATGTACCGGTCTTTTGAAGAGCGCTAATTGTTTAAAAAAGAAACATTACTCGTCTCTAATCTTTTCAAACATATACGATCTCGAGTGGTAGAAAATGTTGCACGTAAAGGTATAAAATACATCTGGCTATAATATTATTTAGAAAACAGCTATTAAGCGCTCCCACTGCAACTCACTGCAGCTAATCGATTGTGATGCGTCATTGAGAAATTTATATTTTTGTCTCATAGAGAGATATACGGTTCTTACTTCTTTTACCACAAGTTTAATTTCCGAAAGCATTGTGATCGATGGATTTACAAAATAATTTACATAAATCGAGCGCGAATGTAAAAGTCAAAGCTATGGCGTTCTAAGAGATTCCTGCAGTCCAACACGAAAGATAAAATACCCAATATTTTACGTACGTCAAGTAAACGGATATTCACGAAAATAGGTCAGAACAAAATTGACACAACATCAATCACTGCAACCCACAAAATGTTTCCGATTTATTCTTACGAATTACCCGTAACACGAATTATCTAATCAGACGATCTCATGGCGAAAAAATGATCGCGTTGTACCGTCGCATGGTATATACGCGTAAACAGTAAAGACTCTTATGTACGCGTGTTTATAATTTATTCATTTTTATGGCGATTGCGCGGATCATCAACCATCGCCCCAGATACTCGCGCGGCACGATTTCAACCGAAAAGTATTAACGTCAAAACGTTATGACGGAAGCATATTTGTATAAAGAAATATGAAAATTAAATAATTAATATAAATAATTATTATCAGTAAATATAGATTAAATGTTTATACATATAAATTGAAGGGGGGATGGGGAAAAAAAGCCAAAATGAATTGTTAAATTTAAAAGTCTTACTCATAGGTGTTCACGTGGCCAGCTTAGGTAGCTAAATTCTACATAGAGAGAAACGCGATGTCGTTAGCAAATTTTACTCATCATTTGATTCGGAATTGTCAAAGTTGATATCCAATGCAATCTAACGCTCCGATAACTTAAAAAATTAGCCACACCATGCCGTTTTCTCGGACGACATCGCGTCGATTCCTCGTTATTCGGTTTGTTAAGATACTTTACGCGTAAATATTTATAACATAGAACAAACGCAACTCTCTCTTTAAAAACTATTTTAAATAGCATCGATACGATAATGTAAGAAAGAAGTAGAGCATATCTATCTTCCATTATAAGGAGAATCGCTTTCGTTCTACATCTATCTTCGTTCTACACTCTTTATCGAGCGTCCACCAACGCTTATCTATGCATTTACAGACTGGTAAAAATCTGAAACGATCGCGAATCGTCGTTTGTATAATAGAAATAACACTACATATTTATGTTTACACTATGTCTACGTACAACACATTCAACGTGTCCCATAATAATTCCAGATGTGTCAGAATATGAATCTATATGTGTGTAATAACAATCGACAAATCATAATCATAATTTCACAGCGAATTAAATTCTTATTAATCTCTATAAATTGTAATTAAATGCGCGATTAGTGTAAAAGTGAAACGCTATTTATGAGTAAGACTGTAACTATCGCGAACCGATATAATAATATAATAAAGACATATCATAAAAGATACTAGATACTTTAATTGTCTGACATTGTAGAAATTTCTATGTAAATATGTTGCGTGCAACTTGGAACAATGTTTCGAGGCTACGTTTTATGTATAAATGAATCATATTATCCCATAGAGCAAGCTGTTTGATGTTACATTCTTCTTATTTGCTTGACGCTTATGCTAGCTCTTATATTCGTAGGCACCTTCGAGGCTCTGTACATAATCGACAAATTGTACGAATTGTAAATCTATTTGTAAATTACGTAGTTATTAGTTTATTAGTTAAATTGTATTCGCTTCTAAAATGTAGCATAAATCACGTAAGTACACACCCTCGTTACGTTTCATATTATGTTTCAAACAACGGAAGCTTTTCATTTTAAAGCGCGTATCAATAATTCGTTTTAACCAATAACACCCGCATTATTTCGCCCAGCATTATAATATTACCAAGATGAAACAAGAAACACGTTCTACATGTCATAAACATATAGCAACATTTTTCCACAGATTTGTATTAATTCGTAAGCATATGTTATGCTTCTTAAACGTACCAAATTGCGCGCAATGTACGATAAGGGGAAAGAGAAAGATTCCTCCATACTGTACATATCATGTGCCATAATTCATTTATCATACTTTGTGTCCAACTTTGTTCCAAGTACCTACTCAATTATAAATATTATAGTACATAGTATAATAAAGTAAACCTTGATGTTATTGATAATTTTATTGTATACCTTTCACTTTCCACTTTCCAAGTGTCTAACTAAGTCTAAACAAAAAGTCTAAAAAGGAGAATCTGCATGATACCTTTATATTTTATGTATAAAACTGTCAATTACTATCCAACTGCTGTACGCTGAGCATCATAAAACTGTCACACTTTAAGCCTAAGCAAATGACGACCGATGGAAATTTAGATAAATTCTACTATCATTTGACAAAACTCTCAGCTGTATTTTCTGTAACTTTTTAATATCTATAATATTAAATAATATTAATTTAAAATTAAATCATAAATCAGACAAAGTTTTCCGAAATTTGTGTGGAAAATAGACTAATTTTTTTAATGCAAATCTTCATTTTTTAACAGGTATAATTATTGACCATTAAAATTTTTAAATTTGAAATTATTAAAATTTTGATTAAAATATTTTTCCTTTTACAGACCTTGCGCCTTCGAATAAAAAAATTAAAATGATTAAAAATCGTCTTTCTCGAATTTGTAATCCTTACTGCCCTAATGATTTATCGCGTAGTAAAACTATATGTGCATTATAGTTGTTCTACAATGCCCTATTACAAGAAACAAAACGCGTGCAAAAGAGGAAAAAGGATTACGGGCGTCAAAACTTTACACAGCAAACATAAAGTAGATTTTTGCTCTCACGAAATGAAAACTAGAAGTAAAATGAACTCAAGTGCGATAAAAATAAAAAATTCTTATTGCAAGTGAGATGTGTTATAAGTTATAACCACATTCGTGTCAAGCTTTCATGTATTACGAGTCATGATCAAAGTGAGTGATAAATTTATAAATATCTAATGTCATGAATCTTGAAAACGTAATTATATTAAGGTATATTTTCTAACCATGCCCTAATGTAAGTATATGTATCTATAGAAGGGATCTCTCTCAAAATGAGATAAGTTTTTGAAATTTTGGTTTTTTTTATCTATCTAAGGATAAAGACTTAGCAAAGATATCAAAGGATTACAATTATATATATACATAAAAATTTTTAATATTATACATACATAAAACAATTTATGAAACATAATGATATAAAGAATACTAAATCAAGAGATATAAAAATATTAATTTTGCATACTTGCATCGCAATTGCGTATGCAAATACAGAAAATTAAGTTATAATAATAAATAAAGATTCGCGACGCGTGATGTATAAAATTGTCAATTTAGCAATGTATAATTTGTTTTTACTGTTGAAAATCAGTGCGACTGTTACGAATATTGCAACCACTATGCATGCAATATAATCTGTTCTTTTTAGCTGCACTGTGCTCCACGTATTTTATTATATATAAATTAGTATGCACAGATATTATTATATAAAATAAAATCTTGATATTTGTACAATTTTATGCATACATATATAAAATTTATACTTTATACATAAATTTTATAGATGTTTTTATTTTGATTATTATGAGAAAAAGAATGATGTGCGCAAAGAAAGTAATTTTAATTCAAATCTAAGCAATTAATGTCAAATTCTTAATCATTTCTGATTGCAAGAAATAATGAAAGAATGATAGATAAAATATAAATCAATGTAGAGAAAAAGTATAGCTAGGAAAAACAGATTAATTGAAAAAATTGAAATTAAACACTCATTATTGCGCGACGTCCCTCGATGTCCATCGATGTATCTTCCACTGCACTTACATCCGCATCAGCATTCGGAAGTGATCCAAGAATCTCCCTGGCGCGATGGCGTCGTCCCACATCGGTTGCACTTTATTTCGTTTCATATAATACACTCGCGAAATTCGCGGAATTGTTATTTTAATGTCAAATTAAGTAATTTAATAATTCATAAATTTAATAATTAATAAATATTTATTGTGAAACGACATTTGCGAATTTGGTTAAAGAGTTCTACATGTTTATTGCACTTCTCTTTGTATCACTTCACTTCATACACACGCGATGTAAAAATCACGATTTAACTTGCAAATTTATTTAAGAATTATTTATAAAGAGAAATATAGAGTTTGTGAATTTATTTTAAATTATAATTTATCGTAGAATATTTATAAATTAAATTTAAATCATATTTATACGGCAAAACGAAACCTGCAAATTTTTTATAATATAAATTTATAATATAAATTTAATTTATATTTATTATACCGCGCAATATGTCTATTTTTACGAAGATTATCTCGGTTCTCAATAGCTCTGCGAGAACTACTCTCGCAGTATTTCTGCAAAGTTCGCTTTGCTTCACAACAAAGCTCCTGCAAAGCTCTGTTTCGCAATTTTTTTGCGAATATCATTTGACGGAATTCGCAATATCCAAATATATGATATATAGAAAATTGAAATCCAACAATTATAACGGTATCTAAACGGTACTTTTTACAAACTTAATTTTACGAAATTGTTATTCTCTATTTAAAAAAAAATTGTAATGGCACACGCGTTCGTAAACGCAATTTAGGAAAAGCTGACGAAGAAACTAAATCGCAAAATCTATCACGCATCCAAAATAATATTTATTTTTGCGAAATTTCTGCGAATCTAATTCTATAAACATTCTAATCTTGCTTATGTGCGCGACACGAATATTATTATATAAAGTGCCAAACACTCAAAGTAAGTGAAACAAATAAAAGATCAAAAATCGCGAAATCTAAACGCGTAAAATAATCTCTATTTCTTAATTCGCATAATTGCTTCGTGATTACGAAGCGAAAGTGACTCCAACATTAAAGTACATGTCGAACTATCGAGAGCGGATAAGTAGTACAAGTCAACAATAATAAATTATATTTAAATAAATAATAAAATAGAAAATTAATTTTCCACTACATTGGTAAGATATACAATTTTCAATTTGTCTTACTTATTCTCTTTGCAATATTTCTGGACGCAAAAACCAAAATATATAATTGTATATAATATATTATTATACTTTATTCAATATTAAAATATATATGTAAATATACATCAATTGCTCTGTTCCTGTAAAGTTCCTGTTCAATTGCAATATAATTTGCTATAAATCGAATGCAAAAAAGTATTCTAATAAAGTTTTTCTATTTTAAGCATGTTATTTTGATAATTGTTGCATTTCAAAGTGAAATAAACTAAATTAAGTATGACTTATACTCTTTTCTCTCTCGACATTTCTTATGCAAAAGATCGCATGTAAAATTCTACACAAATCTACAAGCAGAATGAGTCGCACTGATTTTAGATTCGACATTTCGGCGGAAAAAAAACCCTCTCACCATACCCTAAATTTTACTCACCGATATCGCCACTCAGGATCGGCCATATTCTTTCCGAATCTGCAACAAAAATATAATGTCACCGGATTAGATTTTAAGTTATACTAAACAGCACAATAAATAAATGTAAAGTGTTTCAAGTAAAAATGTCTACTTTTGCACCGACCCTATTTGTCCCGAACCGGATACGCCGGTGCTGCATCCGCAAATCAAATTTCACAAGTTGCAATTTTATAATATAACTATTTCTTACTTTAATTTAACACTAATTGTGCACAAAATATCTTTGATAATTTTTAACAAAAAATATTATTTCTAAATACAATTTATATATTTCATTACAAAAAAAATTTATTTATTTATTATTAAAAATATTTACATATTGCTATTTAAGTTTAATTTAATTGATTATAATCAACGTGCTACGTGCATGTGTAATACCGTGAGTATAATTTATTTTTATTTCGCATAGAAAATCTATCGTCGCATTTAATTCGATGAAATATATAAGAACTATTAATATACTATGTAATTAATATATTAACATCTATTATTAATTAACATTTGTGGAAAGAACTGTCAGGTATCGTCAGTTCAATATTTCAGTTTAATACTTTACAACTTTTACGTAATACATTTAAACCCAGTTTGCTTTTAAAATACGGTTATTAATAATTACTATAGGTACATATAATTTCGTTGGAGATCTATTACCTTTCTCTCGCCGCGAACTAGAGATCAACGGTACGAAAGGATCCACACAATCGTAATATTTTGACTCAAGTAGTGATAGAAAGTTTCCGTTAAGATGTGTCGCAGGCGCGCCGAGGTCAAAGTCACGCGTCACGCACAGGTCGGCCGCATACCGCGCGCCGCCGCGCCGGCGACGCGACACGTTCATACTGTGCCCGCGCTCGCGCGAGCAACCACGATAGATAACACACGTGTTCACGTGCATACGGCTATGCTACGCTAATATTCAACGGACTGAAATATAAATCGTAAAACGATTTCTTTACTAAAACGGTATTACAATTTGATCGTATAACATCTCTATTTCTTTATTATGTTTCGTTATCGTGATATATTACAGTTGTAACTGTAAAAGTGCTCAACCGATATTTTGGAATAGATATTTTAACCCATATGCATAATTCATTATACATCTCCTGTTGGAAAATAGTGACTATTTAATGAGTCTCGTGGTTGAATATTCGTCGTAACGCAAAAGGATTAATCCTAATATATTGTAATGAATATCGATGCTAATACTTCAATGCAATATAATAGCTTCTTACCGATAATGTTTTTGATTTCCTCTTCGGCTTAAATAATATTTAAAAGTTTCTTACAAATTTTACAGTACATCGGAAATGTATTCATTTTTACCAATTCGTAGTACACTCGCGGGATTTTAGTTTTGTGTTCAATTATATATAAAATATGTTAAACTTATCGAAGACATATTCGTTGGAACTAATTTTATGAAAAACAGATATTTATTACATGTAGTGTGCATTTGTTGAGTATATGACTGTTATTTATGACAGTACATTAAGTCTGTCGTTCATATCGCGAGAGAGAGAGAGAGAGAGAGAGAGAGAGAGAGAGAGAGAGAAATCTTCTATCGTACATACATTATCAAATTTACAAAAATTTTCAAGTATTTCTAAATTTGCTTTTATAACATTAATTATGTGCCTTGTGATTCGTTATCGTTCGATAGTAAAAAGCTTGTTTAGCTTCGTGAAATGTCCGGGATGTACAAACGGATGGATAGCTATGTCCGCGGAAAATATATAAGTATCGCATGCAACGTTTTTATTGAACCGAATCTAGACACTGGCACATTGCGTGATACACCACAGTGTTGCGTGGAATTATAAATTTATATGGCAGGCACGTGTGTGTGTACCCATCGTTAAAAAGATTATTTATCCAAATCAAAGAATATCGTACCTCGCGGCTCGTATTTCACGCGAAACGCGAACAGCATGATATATACCGGCGCGGCAAAAATGGCATTTCCTGATAGTCATCAGAAAACTTCTGATAAATATCGCCTATAATTCGTTATGCAACTTGTATTTTAATTGGATTAATAACGTGTCTCGAATTTTTCGTTCACATTGTCAATTGTAGTGCGCATTATCGCATGGATCGCGGTATCGATGTAAGACATCTGTGAAGTGCGAAATGTCTTAAACGGAAACGCTTTTCGATAATTAATTGTGCAGGTAGCATCATCAACACAACTGACACAGTTCCGTCATATCTAAATAATGCGATTCCATGCATCCATTACGGATGATGCAATTAATTACCAAGCGTCAAGTGAATGTCCACTACGGACGACAGTCTTCGTTAGAATTTCAATACGTCGTGTTTTATAAATTCGTATATGAAAAATAGAGAGAAAAAGTATATAAAACTGTAAATACAGACAAATATATATTTTAGACATTACATCACGAATGAATTTCAATAGCATGTGTGACATAATTTAAAAAGTAAAATTTAAAATTGTAACTTACGTATCAACGGCAATTTTATTTTTCAAATTTATTAGTTCATTTAAATATTATTGGAGAAAAATGCGTCGGTTTACTCCGTTGAGAAATTTATTTTATTTTATAACAATTTCCTTGCACGATAAAGCGCAAAAATAATTACTAGGTAAATAATAAAAAGTAAAAACGATTGTAATAATTAATTTGCAATCTGACAATTAACGGTAATATTTGAAATACGAATAGTATGCACAGCATCCAGGTTCTCGTATGTAGCGAGCTGCAAAACATAGCTGTGATTATTTGCAAAGTTGCGTTGTTGCGGTAGGTACGTGTGTTAAACTACACTGCATAATTATCTATTTCGCAGGTAAATCATTATACAACGCCGTGACCGATTGCAAGTGAATTTTACAAGAGACAACGGTCAGGAACAAGACGGAACGATATATTTACTAGCCGCGAGCTATTGAGGTTTACTTGCTTCAATAATATCTGTATAGGTACGCGGACGCAAATTTGTAAGAGTAAAAGATACGAAAAATAATTAAGTGCACACGATAAGTGTAAAAACATGATTTTTATATTGGATTAAGAAAATTCATAAAACGCGAATGTTACAGGTTAACCCTTCAGGTTATCCCTTAAAGGCTGCACGGTCCATATATGGACCTCGCCCTCCTGCGAGGTCCTCGCATATGGACCTTTGTTCGCGTATAAAGCTGGGTCTAATCAATCAAATCTTAAAGAATTATGTATGAAATAGGGATAAAAAAGACTGAAGAATATAATAGAATTAAAAAAATTGCCAATAATTAATATTGAATTGTCCAAAAACATCAATTTTTGAAGAGTTTCAAGTGGTTGAGATTTGAGATGTAGCCTTCAAGGGTTAAATGCGGCGTTAAATAGAAATTAAATTATTAGCGAGTATACCAACAAATGCATGACGTTTTATTGCATACTTTTTCTGCTAACTTGATTACAATAAACTGTTTTTTTTTCTGTGAACAACGATCTTTTATTTAACTAGAAATATGTTAATTTTTTAGACATCGTTTTATACGAAAAAGAAAATGCAATCGGTAAAACGAAAATAAAATTAGTAAAAATTTAGCAAACCGCCTCTTTCTAATCTCTTATCACTTCTTTTTAATTTTATGGAAAAAAATATCGGTATATTTTAAATTTTAAATAATAGGTTCTATTCTGCTAAAGAGAGAGAGGAGAGAGAGAAGAGAGAGGAGAGAGAGGAGCGAAATATCCGAAAGCTTTCGTTCTTTTGTTTACACGGGAAAACAATGATAAAGAATAAATGTGAGATTTAAATTAATATAAAATTCATTATCATTTTTAAAGAATGGTTCGTGAATTACTTGAAAAGAATAATCTGTTTGACACAGTGACGATAAGTCCGTGACTAAGAAAAAGCCGCGAGGGAAATGAGTTTACGGTATCTGCTGATTAATTGGCATGGCGGGCAAACATTGGTCGAGAGACCTAAGGCTTGTTTGCTTGTATATACATCGGCTGTAAGGATGAAGGACTATATAGGCTCGTTCGCGTATTGAACGAGCGCACGTTGACACGAACACTCGCGTACGTGCGTTCTCCAGAACATGTGGCAGGCGCGTACCTACCCGTGTAGCTTTTGTGTTACAAATCATGTTTACATTATCGCTACACTTGTGCCGCTACTAACCGGTGTTCTATACGCGCACTCATTCTCGACAGCCTAATAGCCCGAGGAGGCTAGGCAGCCAATTTACTGAGCTTGAGGGCTGTGGCGATTAGTTTGATTTTCGGATTCGTTAGGTCTACAGTCGTCGAAAAATTGGTTCCGCGGGGAACGATCGGCTACGTTCCGAGGAAAAAATATTACGTTAAGTCATGAGAGATTATGCAAGACTTTTCTTCAAGTTTTATGCAAAAGGTGCGTACGAATAATTATTTATACATTTATATGCAAATTTAATTTTTATAATATTAGTGAGGTTTTACGTACACGCAGAAAAATATCATTCTATACAGCCAAAAAAAGCAATTACCTACTTATTTTATTTTACTTGTTTTAAATAATAGTTTTCTTTAACAAAGAATATTTTCTTAATAATAGTTTTAAGATATATACTTGGCAAATCTTAATCTAAAACTCATCATTTTTTTGTTCAAAAGAAGAATTTATTCTTCTTTCAAGAATATTATATACTTAAGTATATGCTTCTCTCTTCCGTAGACTCTATAGTAAGTAAACAGAATTATAGTATTAATTAAATATTCTTGTTTAAAGTACCTACTAGACTTGCTAAGATCCAGAACATATTTTAAGTTAATGTGATGCTTGTGATGACTTTATGGTAGATTTGCGTATATATATACTTATCAAATACTTATTAGAACAAGTAATATTTACTTGTAGGTAGTACGTACTTTTCTGTGTGTAACGATGAGAAATTTAGATAAACTAAAGTCGAGTATTAAAAATTAAAGTTTGCTATTGCGAAATAATGTTATAACTACTATACGTTTGTTTTGAGATGCTGGTTAGAAAGTATGTTAAAATGCAGCCGTTTCATAAGAGTAAAGAACGGATGAGTATAATAGCTCTAATGCGACGCTATTAGTTACTTCGGCGTCTAGCGTCGCTGCTGGAACTAATACCGTCGTATTAGCAACCAAGTTAAAAGCAGAGCAGACTATAGCCGTTAAATATTGATTCGGGAACATTTAACCGTCTGCGCCAGAACTAATCAGTTGGAATGTACTTTTCGGACAAAATTGCATTTTCCATGTTTTGCACGTCATGATTAAAAATATCTTTCGCGCGTATTACATTAACGTTGATAACGTTTCTCGCATCTTTTATAGATATCTTTAATTCATTTTGCTAGCATTATATGAACTTATAAGAAAAGTATATTTTCACTCAAAAACACTTTAAATAAATCTATTGAATAATATTTAAATTGATGTAAACTTAAATATTTCTTTGAAAGTCAAATTTATTTTTGCAATTGTAATACGACGTGCAATGGAAACAAATAGTATACTATAAAACTAAACTCGATAAAAATATATTATAATATATTATTAATAATTGTTTATTATCAACGCTTTATCGTGATGTTACACATATAATATTAAATAAATTATGAACTATACGCGGCGCTTTGATTTGGAACCTACATTTCATGTACATTCTAATGACCAACAACAGTGGCAACATTAACAATAAATCTAATCTGTAGATGGAACTTTATTTCCAAATTACACTAATTTGCGTCCTATTTTATGTTACGACGCGGACTAACAAGCGTACAAGTATCCACAATTATATGAATGGTAACGCTTCTGTATGACACAATTTTTTTCTATATAAATTTCAGAATAATTATAAGCAGCTCACTGAGTAACTCAGAACAGAAGCGGCTTAACTTTTAAGTACACAGCTTTGCATATATGCAAAGCGACTTTTCGATGTTCCATGTACTCTGCCTTATGAAGTTCAAACTGAAAACGCGCAGCTTTGCAGTCTTTGCACATATGTGAAGGGCCTTCTCTGACCCTTTCGGCCCTTCTTTTCCTTTTGGATGAGAAGGCCCAGAGAGTCGTTATTTAAAGAATACTCAAAATGCTATGAAAAATTGCGCATTTAAGGGTTAATTTCATCTAGGTATAATCAAGATTTTGTGACTAAAGAAAAATCAATTTCACAGATTAATCGAAAAGCTCATAAGTGAAAGGATAATTCGCTAAGTTCAAGATATTTCACATAATTTATTCTACAAATTTTTAATTCGTGTCACACGGTAATAGCAAAATATATCTTATATATTAATATCCTCTCCAAGCGCTCAAGTTTGTGTCGCGGAGATTTCTAAATGTCAAAAACAAAGATAAAACTCGATGAGAGAGAGAGAGAGAGAGAGAGAGAGAGAGAGAGAGATACAAGTTTACAAAATTCTTTACTATACCTATATCAGACCGATATCACAATCCCGTTGGCAATGACAACCGGAGAGAAGACAAACAAGGAACTTTTCTACAAGAAGGTGTAGTATATTAGCCCCGGCGATCACGTCACAAAAGTTTATCGCGATACAATGACCATCCTCATAAATGATTCAAACGAGCGCAGAATTGTCGGGAGTTATGTGACATTGTTCGACCGCTTGGGTACGTGCCCCTTCTTCGCCTCTCCTTCCCTTCCCTTCCGTTCCCTTCCCTCTCCCCAACAAAGGACTTTCTGACACGCAAAATTGACCGAAGGAAAAGAGAGTAAAAAAGGGATGTGACTGGAAAAGGGATGAATGTGTGCGGCTGGCGAGCAGTGTTGCGCAACGAGAAGCCGAGGAGAGAATAAGAGCGTCGCGGCATCGCGACAAGACGAGACGCGAAAGCGAGAGGAACATCTCTCTATCTCTCCATCTCTCTCTCTCTCTCTCTCTCACTTTCTTCCTCTCTCATGATAAGGACAACCGTGCGCAGCGCGGGAAGGAAAACCGAGGAAGCTAAAGGAGGGTCTCCAAGATGTCGTGACAGTGAGGGGTCGGATATATCGTTCCACGAGCCACTGCAACAGATATAACGGGCACGAACGGGGGTCCGGAGCTGCCGACGCGAGACCCGAGCGATGAACGTGAATTATACATGACGCAGAACACAATCGCCCCTCTCTCACCGCGGCTCCGTCTCACGGCCCTACCCGAAAACCGCCCCCAACCCCCAAACCGGCTTCCGCCAAACTGCCCGTACAAATGCCGACACTCGGGGATACCTCCTGATGCCCGCTGTCGCCCGGCCTGTCGCTCGTCGTTTCCCCGAACGCGAGTGTCTTCGATTCTCCGGGCGAAAATCAGAGATCGCGGAGAACGTCACGCGTGAACGCGGTTGACTTCGCCTGTCGGTCGTAGAGTCAATGGACTGTATCTGCATCTCTGTTTAACTACGCCACGCGTATTCTATCCGAAATTATGTTTATTTAAAATAAGATATACGTATAATCGTGGTAGAAAAACTCGAAATTTTATTTGAATCTGTTAGCCGACCGTAAGACGTCGATACGTTACTACAATTTTGTGATTCTAATCCAAACGCACAATTTTTCCAAAGAAATGAACAGTTGAACATTTTTAATTTAAACATTTATTATAAATTTAAATGAGAAAAACTAATGTGAGAAAGACTAAATCGAATATTATCAGATAATTTCTATTTATTTTTCGCAACGGTCCTTGATTTCATATTTAAGCGGAAGAGTTGACGCGACGAAGACGACGGTCATTCGTATTTTTAGAGAGTGTTAATGGCGTCGAAAGACCCTCTCGCCTCACTGAGAATCTACCCTCACTTCTTCTCTCGTCTTGTAATTGAAAAAATATGAGCTTTTTTGTCGCCGCAGGAGAGTACTTTCTACCACCCTCGTTGCCCACCGCTGTCTTAGTTGGCACGTTATTATAAAACATCGTAGCTCCGTAGGCGAAAAATTAAGACCAATTTCGCCGAGAGAAGAAAATTGATTTAAACAGAATCACGCGATGTGATGTAAGGAAATCGAAGTAATATTATTTAAATTCATGCGATTAGAGAGATGTATAATTGTTTTACATTTCCTGACATACGTACATGTTATGTGGCTTTTGTAGAGAATATTTTATTCCATGAAATATTTATGTGTCCCAGAAAAGTTACAGCATCTTAACAAAAGACTATTCTAACTAAAAATCTTTATTTCTACTTGTTTTTATAAAAGGCGTCCAATAAATTACAGTGTAAGAAGTTATAAAAGCAAATAAAAAGCGTAGAATAAATATTTTAATTAATTATGTAATAGTTATGTAATTTTTGAAAAAAAGTTTGTTTTTTTATTTGTTTTTTTTTTTTTCACAGAAAATTATCTCCTTATTGATTTTACCACGTTTTAGTGGACCGTGTATAAATAAATAATTGTTTTAATAGGTTTTGTTTTACAAATAGTTAAAAATGGAAAGCTTTTTGCACAAATTAAAAACGATGGGTGTAAACAACAAAATCTTATTCTATAGCCTCTGGAACTTTATAACAGAATTATACACAAAGCTCCATTATCACACGTATAAAAAATATATCTAATAAAAATTAAAGATTACATAAGAAGATGGCATCTAAATAAATTTTTATGCTAAAGATATCGATTCAGAAAATATATGTCCATTTATGGACCACATGGAGCTTGTCCAGATATTTCAGAAACACCTGCCATATATATTACTTATTATTTTTTTTAATTTATTTATATGTTAATTGAATTATAATCAAATACATTATGAATTGCGTGCACGTGCCACAAGCATTTCTTTTACTGTTTTGTAGACAAATGCTTTATTTTCTTTTCTTAATATTAATGACCTAATCAGCGAATGCTTTTAATTATTTGATAGAAACTCACGTGAGTAACGTAGTTCTTAATTCTGAGAGCCGCGCATATTAAACCTTCGATAAACTTACTTATTTTTCTGCAGTTTCCTAAGACGTTACCTTACGCCTCTATAATAATTACCGAGAATTGTTAACGCTAATCCGCGAGCCCAATTGCCAGTGGCGGTTGAAAGACGTCGTCGTAGGTAAAAACAAGAGCTCGTCTCCGCTAATCAAAGTGTTTGCCTTCGCTTAATCCTAGCTTAGCGGAGACTTAAATATTCCTTGTAAACTCCCGGCCAACGTCGGGGATTACTAAATGGGAGCAGCGCGAAGGGGTCTTGTCTTCGACTTAGCTAGAAAGTGCCAAGCTTGACTGTAATAGGATAAGACCGGAGAGAGGAGTTTTCTCTGACGACGGTGTACGCTTCAAAGCGTATAATGTATCGACGGGGAAAACCTCCACCTCCGTCCACCGTTTCTCCCAATGTCGCGGCTTAACGGTCTAAAGCCTCGTTCGCTCGGTTTTGTTCCGTAATGACCTAGAAGAGATTCTAATTGTCGCATTATAGATCGCGCGGTACCAATTTAATCCTATTTATAGCTAATTTCTTAACGAGGGGACAGGGAGGTAATCATTTCGAGCATAATAAGACGCTCATCGGAAAGCAAATATAGACTAATCATCTCTGCGTACAAAAACGACGTATGATAATATGTGTCTGCGTATATAGAAAATTATTTATCCTCCATATACGTCAGTTCAACTCGTAATCTTATAAATCGCAAAGTCAGAAATAATATGTCCATCATTAGGAAAATTTCTTTACTCTAGGTAGGTGCATCACTCTCTACGTGGTCCTATCAAAGGGAGGAGGGATGTAACGCGCGTTGAATGCACGAGCGCGTGCGAGCCACACCAGAGCATCCGCCTGCCTTCTCGCGTGTACACACACGTGTAACATACTACAGAGCTACAGGGTTACACTTGGTCATGCACGCGTCTACCAGCAGCGTGGCAGCGTATACCTATTGTTACGATGCACACACGACAACGCGGAACACCCCATTGCGCTGAAGCGCCTTGTCGTATCGCGTCGCGACGTCGCGCCGGGCAACGCACACGTTAAGAGACCCGGAGAACGGGAGAAGTATGCATGTTTTGAGAGAGCGGTATTATATCGAGCATAAAGAGCGGCCGCGTCCCAAGAGGATGTGCAATGTGTACGTGCTCGTATACCTTATTCGACCCCCAGCTCAGAGCGAGAACCCCTTTCCCTCTCCCTATCTCTTTCTCTCTCTGTCTGTCTTTTTCTCGGCGACCCTCTCGATCCACCCTACTTTCACCACATGCGTTTCCCTCGATGTCTATGTGCCATCATATCCTACCTCGTTCCTTCTCTCTCTTTGTGTCTCTTATTCTTTCTATTTATCTCTGTCTCCTTCCTCTCTCGCTTCAATAGTGTGGGATGAAACTGAACAAGTTGATAATCTCCGTATAATGCAAAAACTCATCCTGCGCCCTCCATCAGGTCTCTCAACCCTCTTATGTTTTTTTCTAACCACTTCAAATCGCTCCTCTCCCTCGAATCTTCTGCTGTCATCTCATTAACACGTTTTCTCTTTCCCTCTGCCTCTCTCTCTCTCTCTCTCTCTCTCTCTCTCGCTCCCTCCTCACACACATTTTTTGACCGATGATGTGGATGCCTGACTTCAGTATTTCCCTATGTTATTGTTAGAAAAATTGCAATCAATAGGACCACTGGCTTACAATATTCTGATCGACATGGCAAGTTTCATTTCAGTGAGGTCGAATGTCAAAAGCTACTCGACATCGCAGGTTATCGATATCTTCGTGTGACAGAATAAACGATTAAACGCTTTTTTTTATTTAGATGATTAGTAAAATAGTGACTTTAATATTCAAAACTAGCGCGCCTAATTCATTGGTCATAGTAATTATTACACAAATAAGGGTATCTTAAAAGTTTACTGCCCCGAATCTTCGCACGGATAAAATTTAGACGACTGAAGAGAAGACCGTTCTTTATTTCGAACTCTTATGGATCTTTAATGAGTACAATTGAAGTGACGAAATTGAAAATTTTGCGACTACGTGTCAAAATAAAACCAACTCGTCGCGACTCGTGGATACTCGCGGATTACGTATATAAACCTTCGTAGGAATGGTCAAACGAAGCAACGTCGGTTTACCCAGGGAATTACTGCGCGGACCAGGCAGCCGATACTCTTAAAAGATTAATGCATTTCTTTTCTAGGTAGTGACGTGACATTAGAAGAAGGAAAGCTACGTTGCTCGGTCTCTGGAACTTGGCTCGCGACAGCACCAACCTGGCCTGGTCCGTGTACTCTTTTCGATGTCAGTGTACGTCGAATATAGTCGACTGGTGCTCCGTTGGTCGCAGGACTCGCAACCATGATTCTTTTTCCACTTCCGTCCTCCTCAAGTCCTCCTGGGCTGGCTGGCCTACCCATCTATCCGCCCGTCTTTTCCGTTGCCTGTCCCCCTTCGAGTTCCCGTGGATCCCTTTCGACTTCTACTTGTCTCCTTTGCCTCCGCTGCCCCTCGATTTGCGCGGTTCTTCCAGACTGGTTCTTGTCGCTCCACCTACCACCCGCTGTCGTCCCTATGCGCGCACATTAAGTGCCTCGCTTTGATTTCCGTCGACGACGGAACACAGCAAATTCCTATTGACCCCGTCTGCCATCCCGTTATCGCGTTAAATTAGTCGGTAGTAATGATTATCGACTACCCTTCTCTTTCTCTGTCTCATCGCGCCGCATTCTCCGCGTCGTGCCTCGTGCTTGGATGCAGCGAGATCCTTCGCTTTAAGTACGTACAGTGCCGTTGGAAAATTTACAAACGTATAAGGTTAAATATATCGCCGATTTATAAAAAGCAATCTTTATAAGAAGAACTAAACAATTTTTTTATTTAATTATCTTAAAAGTCAATGAGGTGATAAAATAAAAATATATCAAGGCGAAAAGTTATCGAAGCATATGCGTACATAAATTGATAATATTTCCAAAAGCGTAATAAGCGGTATCGGTAAATGCATATCGGTAAAGAACGCTTCATATACGAATCTGTGAGAGCTAAGAAGAAGACCGAGCATAACGGTACTGCGTGACAGTGTCTCCTAAATATTCAAGCGGGGCAGGTACCTAAAACTTGGCAGCTTTATCTCGGCATTACTCGAAAATTTATTCATATATAATGAACGGCTGAATAATGTAGGAGGTTAACCCCTTGTTCTGCGCCTACAAAGCCTACGCGAGGAAACTGGGAACTCCGAATATTGCGAGGAGGAGATGGAAGAGTAAGAAGTAACAAACGCGGTACCAGATTATATTTAACAGCCCGGATAGGGTCTTCAGATTGGGGGAGAAATGTATTTTCCGTGGAATTATGTGGGGATACAGTAGAATTAAGTGTACCATATTTGATTATTACCCTTTTAATCTGACTGCACGGCGGATGTTCTCTCTTGTAATAGATACTCCCGCGTAATTGCGCGTTCCATTATCAATAATAGTCTACATATTACATAATTTTTAACGTAAATTTGTTCTTCCGATAACGTATATTATAAATAACGGGATACTACGCTTTTAAAATGTAATATCTGTAGAGAACTAGAACTTTCGAGAAATATACCTATCTTATTGATAAGTAAGCATATATTTTGTCGATGAGAAAAGTATTTTGGATTTAGTTCAAAGACGACCGCATCAAGAAAACGTCCTTGCATCTTACATAATACACTATTAAGTCCATAATAGAATAGAAAAGGGCGCTGAAATAAATCCGTTTCCAATACTCTTTGTAATTTGAGATGATCGGCTTGGCGTAGCCGTATGGGACTCCCGGCTACTCTGATATGTGTCACCAAGAAGTAGCGCTGATCTGTGATGTGAGCCGGTGGGTGAAAAAGGTTGCGAGAAGATCAGATCAAATGGATTACGGAGGAGAGAAAGTAAGAGAAAATGTCTCTCCCGAAGAAGAAGAGCGTAACTTTGTCGACAGTGATCTGCCATGCGTTTAAAACTCCTCTATTTATAGTTACGTTTTTCTGCTCCAGAATACTCAGCTCCCGAATCCTGTCTTGAGATATGATACAAGAATATATTTTTGAAATATTAAAATTAAATATTTGAGTGTACGAAACGTTTTTAAGTTGAGTAACGTCTCAATATATTTACGAATTAATATAAATATAGGCGTTTCTGCACATTATTTGCAATTTTTTGGAATTTTTTATTGAATTCTTGAATAAAATCTTGAATAGAATTTTTATTTGAGATTTTGTTTAATTCGCGAATATCGAGCGAATCATAAAGTTTTTTCCGCTTTATTTTCGTGATCGTATTTCAATAGGATTCTCAATGTACAGTGGTAAAGTGCGTGTCACGTGCGATTAGCGTCGAAAGTGCCGTGTAAAATGCCATGCGATTGTTCTACTCTGGTGATTAGTACACGCGATTGTAATTATATAGCTATGTTTTCGCGACCATTATAAGTGCAACGAATGAACTTAAGAAAAGAGAGAGGTCTGGGAGACATCGGGCGACAGTCCGGAACAATTATAGAATATAAGTAAATTATTTTTCATTTTGTCCGATGCAAAGAATTAATCATTTATATATAATTTTATGTGCAGACACAATAATTTATCTTTCTAGATATTAATTATTCTAGGCATTACTATAATTTACATATATTTCTGTTTTATAGTTCAATGTAATTTCAACATAGTCACTCCACTGCTGCGCATCATATCGGTAAGTGACAATTTCTTTATTTTATGGAGGTAAATAGATCTATGTCTGAAAAAATCTCTTAGCAAATCTGACTTTACGAAATGATCGGGAATGTAAAACCTTCAAAGTAGTAAAGTATATGTCGAAGAAAAGATGAGCGGCGAATAATGCACACTTTCGGCATAATAATGGTACCTGGCTCATCCTACGCTATATAGGAACTTCAGATATAATGGTCGGGGTGGAGTGTAGGGAGGAGAGGGCTGAGGGGAGAGATCGGCGTAGTGCTTGCTAATGGAGGCGCATTGCTCCCGTCAAATATACGTCTACTTATCAGCTTAATACTCACGCACGTAAAACAGCAGAAATAGCGGAAGCAAAAAAGACCGCGCAATGTGCGTTAATATAGCGAAAGACCGGTGCATTGTGAGTATTCCTGTGACGAAAAAATATGTGCTTATATTCTCCCATAAGATTAAATTATTCTTCTACCAAAATTATGTTCGGTATAACCAATATAGTTAGAAAACTCGATCAAAGTTGCGCAAATTGTATTTAGTTTCAAAATTATATTTCTCTTTCTCTCTTTTATATCATTTTTCAAAATTGTTATAAAAAATTTATAGTCAAGATAGAAAAAAATAGAAATTAATATTGATAAATTCAATTTTCGATACTATCACAAGAAAATATATCTAATTAATTGCATTACGTTGGTATAATCAAAGATATAATTTTCTGCAGTCTAAACTCTTAAAATTATGATTGATGTAAAAGAGATTTGGTGTATTTGCCAAATATATTTAAAACAAAATTACATGGTTTTAAAATAATTTTCATTAATCGAAAAATTATCACCGTTGACTCTAATGTTATATTTTTTTCAATTTAAAAAGGAGTTTTTAAATCTTTAAAGCTCAAATTGGTAATCCTACTTACGACAGAACTTAATAAAAAAATGACAAACTTTTGCAGCAACTTAATGTACCCATTATTCAATCTCTGATTTGAGAATGCAATCAATAATCATTCGCGAATCAATGCTTTAGCATCGATTCGATAATCCGATAATCCATCGACCTACCGCAGCCGAAACCTCTGAGATCGCGAACATACGAGAAAGAGAGAAAAGAAGCTGGACCCAAGGACAGAGACAAAAAGAGATGAAGAAAGAGGGAGAGAGGGAGGAGCGAGGGAGAGCGACGCGCACGAGAGAGATAACCGGTGTACGGATGCTGCGTGCTTCTCCATTTTGTCTTAACGCGGTGTATGCGGTTGCTAGGCAACAGCCCTTACGCTCCATTCATATATAATTCAACAGCCAATGCGGGCCACGCGGGCCCGCACCCTCGCTCAGTCATTCGGCTTCGCGCTACTCCGAAACGGCGGCTGAAACAGTGGCACGGTGCTTATAAAGCGCGCGCACGCGAAAGCCGAAGGCTTTCGCGTGCACGCATATTCCGCGGCCGCCACTGCTTCTTTCCCCTTTTTCTCCTGCGCCGACCCTCACCGCGGTGACCCCACCGCGCGATCGCTCCCGTACTCTCCAACTCTCCTCCCGACGTTTGGTATGGTGTAACGTTTGTCTCGTTATTAGCTTGGATCACACGATTCCGAAAGATATATTTATATTATATTTTGGAGTAGAAGAAATCGGATGGTACCCTCGTACATCTGACCTCACCCTCAAAGGATCCTATATTTTTCAAAGAGTAAAATATCAGAAATTTCAAGCGCGTTTCTATCTCTGTTACTTTTCATCAACGATTATATCCTTCTCATCAATGACGAGCAGTTTAAATTCTTGCTAATATAAATAATTAAAAGGTATTAAGTATTAATCAAAACAGATTGACTGAGATATATCGTAGCCCAGTTTTCCTGTTGGTACGTAAAAAAATTTATATATTACGACAATTGCACAAAAACTTTAACTTTCATATATTAATCTTCTTGTGTTTATTGATATATTATCAAATAAAGAAACAATTATCAAAAAGTAAATGATATTTAAAAGTACTGATTGACATTTGCAGGATAATAAATTAATGGCGCGTTGTAATACATATAGCAATTTTGACGCGGCAATCGACGGCTTAATAACGTTGAATATCGTAGCAGGCAATGGCATCCGTTATCACAGTCAACACGTTAAAATTACAAAATTCAACAATAAAAATCTTTACTAAATAAATATGTTTATTTTTATTAAATCTGGGTGATATATTTATTTCTTTAAAAATATACATTTTTATACTTTTCGTATTTTTAAGTACGAAAGAAGTAAATATTATTCAAAAGAATTAATACAAAACGTTGAGTAAGTCAAGATCTCGAAGAAATTTTTTTTTAAAAGAGAAAGAATGAGTAAAAAGAAGAATAACAAATGAAATTGTAAATATCGGCGCATAAAAATTTTTTGTATATGCTGTATCCGAAATCAAAGAAATTGTTACATAAATAGAAATTTGGAAACGTAACGTGCAGAAAACTTTAAAAAAAAAGATTATAGATGAGTAAAGACAAATTTGCAATAAAAATATGGACCGCAATAATAACAACTTTGAATTTTGATGAACTATCTCGTTTTGCCTGTGATGCCGTATTACATTAAGATCTCTTATCTAAGCTGTCTTGTTATGTCTCAGTGATTAATGATCTTAGACGTTAATGACCACCTTATATATGTCAACGTAATGATAATCCACCGCCAGACATGCCACCGTGCTTTGCCATCAAACGAGTACTTTGACTTGCACGGTCAAGTTTCTAACCACTCGCTGTAAACGTGGTTTCTTCCGAATGTCGTTTCCGCGCCTGTAGCGTTTCTCTTTCTTTCTCTCTCGTAAATAGATACGCACTTATGCCCACACGGCTAACTCCGTAAAAACGTGTACATGTAAACGTATTCCCGTCTTTATTTCCTCGCTCGCTCTCTCTCTTTCTCTCTCTCTCTATACCTATAGGTCCTTTCCTGACCCTTATTTTTCTCCTCCTTTACTTCTTCTTCCGTAGCCGCGCGTTATTTTATTTAACGCCCGCCCTCCTTTCGCGCGCGGTCTTCAATTTTTCGTCCGTTTGTGGCCGCAAGTATATCTCGAACTTGTCCGGCATCGGGGTGAACATAAACGAACGATCAATAATGAACGAGCGGAAACCGAGGCTCGACGTCGTAAATCAGAAACGTTTGTCCCTTGGATTTGTGGTCTCAAAGAGCTTTCAGATATATCTCGCGATCGGAACAGCATACGTCGAGCGATCCTAATCGAAATAATTAGGATGCTGCGCGTGTTATAAATTAATGTAACCTGGAGCTTTACGAAAATATCTTTCTATACGCGTACATGCTACATTGTGTTATTCCAATTTTATTTCAACCGGTACGATAACTTTTCCGCCTGTCTTTTTGATCAATAACTGCAATTGAAATGCAATTTGGTAACCTCTTTTGCAATCGTAACCGTCCATATAGAATCCTGTTCCCCATCGCCGCGTCAAACAGATTTTTATTTATACACGGGAAATTATTACCGGTAATGATACTTTCACGACACACACAGGAAGTGACATCCTGCGTGTGTCGAAAAGGACTTTAATCCGAGCGTCAACAGAGGCATTACCGCGCATCGATGGCCTCGACTCTCTGCCCATCCCTTCATATTCCCACCTCAGTTCCCTTTAACCCCGACCATTGGCTACGGGTATGGAGCCTAGCGAGCGAAGCGAGGAGTTGGCGTCCCCAGCTCGCTCGCCTCATGCGATATTCATGGTTCATTATCATAGCGAATCATGGCCCATCAGCTTTTGATTGTCCGCCAGCGTTGTTAGTCCTAACTAATGCGACTGCAGTGACCACGATGGCGAGGATGGCCGGAATGTTGTATTAGAGGATAAGCGTCATCTTTCCTTCACAATTACACTGGCAATGTGTCGTTTCGCAATGACCGGCGAGCTCGACTGTGCGACGTGACGCGTCGTCAAATTTTTCCGGATAACTGAATAATTAATTGCTAATCTCGGAATCTTTTAAATAGAGAATAATAGTAAATGTTTGTACTGAAATGTATTTTTAAGTAATTATTCAAAATTAAAAAAAGGAAAAGGAAAATTTATATGTATAATTCCTTATTAACGCAATTTTTAAAAATTATTCCTTTACTTTCAATGTCAATTAATTTAATTAAGCTATAAGTGTCATGATATTTTTAATTGGAGTAATGCTTTTCGCATAGGTAGATAGCGAAAATGAAACTTTTTCTTCTCTTACGCAAACTACGTGAAAAGTGCGAAAATCAAATAGAAGAATATTAAATCCGTGATAATTTATTGCTTTCATTTGCTCTATTCTCGTTAAATATTAGTGAAAATAGAATTTTTAAAACTGGTTTGTTAATTTAGTATTACGAATTTCGGGATGAGGTGGTTAAAGCCGAGAAAAATATAAGTTACGAAGAAAGATATTACATTTTTAATGTAACGAGAATGTTGCAACGAAATCTTTATGGAAGGCTAGAATCCAAAGTACATCTATTTCCATATTCGCTATCCTAAAATAAATATTAATAAAGACCTCATAATATTGTATGGTCTGGCAAAAGATAAGTTGGCTTATTTATAATTCGATAAAGACGTTGACTAAACTAAAAAAGAAGCTTTATCTTCTTTAAGATAACTTATTCAGGAGTATCTATAATATTATGTGAGTAATTCCATCTCTCTTGATATTCTGTTTCAAAACCACATTTCCCATATATGATATACGCAGAATAAACTCCCTCAGATCTGCGTATAATATATTTTATCGCGAGAAGTAGTATAGAATTGTTCAAATTTGCTTCATCTAGTTGACCTACTTGACAAAGTTTGGAATCGTCTGTCTTTCTATCTATAACTTTGTCTGTTCACATGTTTGTCGAAACCGTTTTTTAATCATTTACCATCGGTTGTGTATAAAATTTTCAACAACTTTTATACGTCACGTAATTGTGAGTAAATGTATTACCTTAAATTAATTGTACGACACATCTAAAATTCGAAAAGTTAGTTACAAAAATATTTAAAGTGAAATCTTGAAAAGTTATATGTTGAATAATGATCGGACGTTTTCATTAATAAGCGATACTAAAATCGACAAAGGATGTAAGCGTCAAAGAATATAATCAATTTAGTTTTCGTGTTATAATCTTATAATTTATAACGCAGTTATCCGTCTTTCTATTTTATCACAGTTCTAAATGTCAAAGATCGCCATTTAGTAATTGTATAAGGACTTCAAACGCGGCAATTCCAGAACACGAATGTCGAAAATGATTGCGGAATATCTTGTAATCGTGCGAGATCAATGATTTTAAGTAATTCTTGCAAACGAGGCAAACCGTTTTGCATACATCATCGCTGATGTACCGTGTGAAGTCGTTTGATTAGACAGCCTAACTAAGTTGGCACGCCAGGCGAACGGCAAACGGCCTTTTCCTCTCTACCTCCCATCACTGCACCTTGACTCCTGCTCGACCACAGTTTCGCATTAAGTATTCACGTTGACCCCAATTTGCGTGCAAGGAGTGTTCTAGGAAACGGAAAGCACGATGGTATGCAGATCCAAAAGAAGAAAAGCGTGAGAGCTTTCCGGAAAAGCACTTTTATCTATTGTATATACGGAGACAAGCAGATATCGAAAATCGCATTTGACTTTGTGAGATCATTATTGGTCTTGTCTTATGATAATTAACAAACGAAACGAAAGAGAGAGAAAGAGAGAGAGAGAGAGAGAGAAATATTACACTAAATTCACTGTAGCGTCGAATCGTAAATATTTAATTGCTTTTTTCTACCTTTTTTTCTACTGCCTTTGGAGTACTGAAATTTCTTTCGTTTTCTCATTTGCACCGCTATCCTACGTCCGGTTCGTATTAGTCTTTAATGCATTGATTTTTTAGTTTGTAATCAGCAAGTTTCTTTCTTGCTTTAATATTTAATTCCTTATCGTCAATGTTGTACTCTGATTAATATTAATTTAAATTTAAAACGTATACGCAAAATTATGTAAACAAAATCTTTTCTAATTACTATTAATTTCTTTGTGAGTATATTATAATATATATTACTTACGATAAGATATCAATTTATTTAGAAATATATAATATTTTTATTGAATAAGTTATAATCTTCGTAATTATATATTATTGTAGTATATATTTTTCTGCATCTTTTCACCGACGTAATTATTTTCCATTAAGTACTACAAAGTTTCTCGTAACGTAATTGACAAGTTAAAATATTTCTTTCTACTAACAGAGAAACAGATATTTGGAAATAAGAGTAAACTTTCCTCGAAGACTAAAATCATGAAAGTGCTAACGCACACCAAATGTTCCTCATAATCGCGACTAAGCGCTGAGTATTAAAAACTACTTTAAATGTAATCAAAGGGTAGTCAATCCCCTGTCCGTTCCCACTAGAAATGTGCTTCGAGTACCAGATCGAGTGGGATCAGCTCGTAAAATCCTAGCACTTTCATACCCTTCTTAAATCGGCCTAAAATTAATACCGAAAACTGCCTTTACATGCAATGAATAGTATTATCATTCAACGGTATTATTTATTACGCGTAATAACAAAAATGGCATTTTGCAAACAGTTCGATGATTTGTAATAAAATATTGTTTATTCACAAGCATTCTTTTATTTATTAACGCGAATTATTTTCAGTGTATAAATAAGATCTATATACACATATGGAATCTTTTAAATATTTAGACATTGACGTGAATACAAATAAAGCTAACGAACTGAAACGTACCGTTGATGCACGAATGAATTTTGCCATTAAAACGATTAACTATCTGATACATTTTGGTTCATCTTCAATAGTATAATTTCTCTTTACAATATGCAATAATGTGTTCAAATATATAAACAATCAGTCCATTAGTTTGAATTTGAAAAGTGATTCAGAATTATCACTATCTATTTATTATTTTTATCATCCGACGATCGATAAGATTTCTAATATTTAAATCTATAAAAATATACTGTCCATGAGAATTTTCGTAACTCTAATTTACATTTTTATCGATCACAACGTTTTCTGGCTGATCTGCTTGCATTATCTTAATTTTCAGCTAGACAGCTGCAAAAGTGCGCAGAGATCTATCTATCTTTGAATTTTGTCTCGGGATATTTATGAAATTAATATATCGTAAAATTTGGTAACAGCCACAATTGAAATAGTTCTTCTTGTTTAACATATATTTGTATTACATTAACGTTAACTGTTTATGTTATCTATTTTTATATTTGTAAATTGCCATCTATTAACGTAAAAGAATTATACTGAAGATGACCACAATCAATGATCGAAAAAATTCCAAAAAGTTAATTGTTTTAATAAAAAGACTATTTGATGCGTATCGAAATTAAGCAAATTTTTTTTATTTTTGACATTATTATAATACTATTGATATTTTATGATACTTGTAAGGTAATGTTTCAAATATTTTGATTATTGTTCTAGTACGGAAAGTTTGGAAGATCTCATGTCGCATTAAATAGTTCTGTTAACGTACAAATTTACAAAATTTGGTTTTTAATAATAATCTTGTTAAGAAAGATCTTTAAAATCTCTTACAAAAAAGGCAATATAGCGCAAAAAGGTATAATTAATTTTTCAATTTTCAAGGAAACAAGTTTTTGTAAAAGAAGAAAAAGAAGTATTTATATTCTATGTAGATTTGTCTGAGATTAAAATCAAGTTGCACGACACAACCGGATATTCGTATTTTCGAAATATGCCATTTTACAAATTTACAATAGATTTTTTGGAACTTACTGATATTTAGAAGAAAAAAGAAATTACGGCGTGTACTAAAAATACTAATTGGCGTTTGAGATTTGTTAGACTTATTATGACAATTTAAAAAAAAAATAAACTTTATAAAGTTAATTTTTTGCTTCTTACAAGTTACTTTACAATTTTCATTTATGATCAATAATGACACAGAAGTTGACACACTTTTAGAAATTTGTTTAACGTACTATTCGCAGTTTCTTTTTAAGAAAAACAAAGCATCTCGCGACGAGTCATTGCACTATAATAAAACGTGTTTAATCTCTCCTCTTATCATCGAAATAATAAATGTAATGAAATTTTGGTGTCTCAGAAATGCCAATGTTATTTTTGATATTCGCCATCGTCTCGCCTTACGAGCGTCGGCGACGCTTCGCGAAATCCATCGTGAATTTGCCGATAGCGTGTCCCAGAAATACGAAAATCAAGTCTCGTCGTGCAGCTTGATTTCGATCGCAGGTAGACACACACAGGATGTGACAAGCACGAGAGCCGGGGGTATGTACAGCCAATCAGTGGTTTTTCCTAGACTGGCTGTCATTCAGTCAGCCAAGTGGAAGGACAGGAACGGCTTGTGGTTCGGCTTTCGCATTATTCATTATGCAGCTCACAACACGCCGTCACCTGCCACCGCAGTCCTGCATACACAGCCAGGTTCGGGATTGACCACACACGCGTACTAACGTGTACATATAAACGCGAGCAAAGATGTGTGTGTGTGTGTGTGTATGCGTATTTAACAATAAGCCTAAATCATAAAAATCCTGCGTCTTCGCGTAGCAATGTTAACAAGTTGCAACAATAATCCCGATAGGTACTTTGTCAAATTTTGAACTATATAACATCAACGCATTCGCGATTTCTGATTGTTACATTGTTAGGTCCGTTGATATAAAACGCTTATTATATCGTCCATTGTAAAACATTGTTATATCATCGATAAAATATGAAAATCTTTTGTCTTTGGGAATTGACTCTCCCATTATCAGAATTACACAGAAATCGTATTAATTTGAAAAGACTAAAAATATTTCTCTTTCGCATGTGTACGCGTTTTAATGAAAAAACAGTAAATAAAATATTAATGATTTTATTTTTTCCAAAAAGTCCACGTTAGGATCAAAATAAAATATACCAGGGAACATATATCACGTATTGCGATTTCGTGTCTAATGGAATGGCATCTATTGACGTCTTTCAATCTTATTTTTTCCCCAAGGTAAAAAGACTAAAAAGAGAGATGCGAATCGCACGAATTTAATGCACGCGACAAAGGATCGCAGTTACGATGTATGTACAGAAATGACTCGGACCAGAAACGCGGCTCTGTTGACTGACAGCACCCCATCCGTATACAGGCAATATGTTTATACTAGACTGATAATGAATTCATGCTGTGCGTAGGGCAAGCTACTTGTGAACAGGTTGCAGGAGCATTACGGATCGGTTCGCACAGATGCTCTTTTGTCGGCAGATGAGTGAGAGCCCAAGGGATAACGCTGGATGATATCAGATCTGTCGGATCGATATAAGAATCGGGGGAATCGGGGGTAAAATACACTTACACACGCGCACACACGTATACGTAGTAAGGTATTGCGTGAGTGTGATACGCAGCCGGGGAAATCCCACGGGTCCCAATGGGAAACCATCCACGGGGCTTAATGACAATTCTGGCTATTCTATATCGCTCAAACGCTCGTTTGCGCTCGTTTGTATGTACGATCATTGATGCTTAAGCATGTATACCCACAAAATGGCGATGTTTGATAGTCGAAGTGGTCGAATTTAAGGGAGCGATCGTGAAAATGCGCGTAAAACAATAGAAAAATTTCGATAAATGAGTGTATAATCGCTTCGTAATGAAATTTCTCTCTCGCGGCCGATGATTTACGATCCTCGGTCGAGAATAGGCACGCTAGATAAAATATAAACGAAGAGATTTCAGAGAAAATCCGCGGGGGAGCGAAGACGCGGGGCGCCAAATGGAGGGACAAAAATAAATTTAAAAAATTAAAGAATATGTTTGCCTATTAATGAAGTAATAGCCTGAATTTGACTTGCTTGAGGGATAAAAGATTATTTTAAATAACGTTGATGATTTTGTTATTAATTTTTTTTGTAAAAATGTTCAATAATACATAGATTATATAGTGCACGTGAGAAAAATAAAAATATATTCTAAACATCTATCTTAAGAAATATAGATGTTAATGCCTTCCTAATCGGAACTCGTTAAAAAGGCGGTTTTGGCGAATTACGCTTTAGAATTGAGGACAGTTAAGACGCAAGTGATAGGAAAAAAACTCGACACGGGAAATCATGTACACAGCGTGTTATCTATCGGGAAAATTTGTGATTTACCAGTTTAACCGTATAGTTCCAGATAAAATTTCGTAAAATCGATAGTAGCATGCCGAGGATAACGAGAAAAGAATTTTGATATATCCGAACGTAGGTAACGTCACAACAATGGTCATGTATCGACTTGGGTTTAGGTTTCTTACGAAATATGAATTCAACACTCTATAGATGAGAACGGTCACGATACATTTAACAAAAACAATGTAACATATAAGTAAGAAAGTGATGTATTTCGAGAAAGTATTAATATAAATATTTTTAATTTTAATATATATTATACTTATTAATATTAATATCTTTTCGAAATATGTCACATTCTTACTTATATCTTACATCGTTTTTATTAAATATTTCGTTATAAAAATACTTTATTATATGGAGGGGTAAAAACCATAGTGGTGTAGGTAAATCAAATTTTTTTTAAATATTTTCTCGTGTGCACAGATGCAATTTATATATTGTACAGATTGCATCTATGCATACGAGAAAATATTTTTAAAAATTTGACTTACACACCACTGTATTCTTACTTCTTACCCCTCCATATATATAGATTAGTATTTTTTCGAAATACGTTCTCAAATATTAATTTCCGATATAAAGATTTATCAAGTGCTACTTATTTATTCAGATGTAAAATTACCATAAAATATTATTTCTGATAACAGAAATGTAAAAAATAATATCGTCGAGAGGCGAACGACGGTGATAAAAACAGAAATATATGTACATACATGACGACGATCCTGCATACGTCCAGATGTCCCTTTCGTTGCACTCGGACGAGAAAACGCGGCTTCAAACTGCGATTCCCAATAGCTCTCCCGGAGGCATACCTGCAAGTTAACCACCATTTACTACAATCACGATCATATCATATTTGTATCATATATAATATTCGCGTAATGTCTACGCGCTACGTACGTTTGATACGACAATTATCACAAATATACGACTTATGCGCCACTTCTCTCGTGATCAAGAGACACGGTAGTGTCTCGCGCCAAGTACACGCGAAGCGAGACCGCAAAGTGACTCTTTTACGCGACGCGACGGGTTGCGAGTACTCAAGATGTTGAGATCTCGATAACGAGTGAACGGATCAAGTAATTATTAACGCGCGAGATTTATTCTAATACGACAGCAACGATCACGGAGAGACACGGAGCGATTCAAACGCGATACCCCCCCGTAAATTAATTATCGTCACGAACGCCGTAACTGTCCGCGGTTCGAGTCGCTGCCGAAAAGATGCTTGCGATTCTCGAATTAAGTATTGACGACCGAGCGCCGCCGCCGTCGCGCGCGGCGCGAACTTCACGCGGTACGCTACTCAACGTAGAAATGTAATTGATCAAATTAAATGTTTCAGCAAATATCACATGTGGCCGAAACAGCGAATTAGGTATATATACAATGGCCGGTATTCATAGTCAGATCTTAAATAGAAAGAGAAGAAATAAACGAAGAAATATATGTAGTATAAATACCTGGCAACAATTGCGCAACCGTCGCATTTCCGATATTCAGTTTCAGCGAGAAAATGGTGTGACGTTCCGAGCAGAGGCACGCCGGCACGCGAAGAGAACTTCAATGGACTTCATGCGCGCCGATAGAATCGTTGATACCGGAGTCGATGCAACGGCGATTACATTCGCACGTTGCGACCCAACGTCCATCAATGCTTTACGAGAGATCGTGAGTTCACGCGCGATACCTATTCACTTGCGACGGAGCGATTCGAATGCGATTCCGCGATCGTCGCGACGCGTCTCGTAATCGACCATAATTTCAGATTTATTATGGAGCTTTTTCATGAATCTCGGAGCAACGATATCGCCGATGACGCAGCGCCATCTCCACGCAGTAGCTGTTTAACAGATAATGTTCGAGAAATATTTAAATAAATGTTGGAAATGTGGTCGAAATAGCGAATTATCGGGAAAAGAGTAAAAGATGCGGGACTGCAGGAGTTAATTACAAAAACGAAAAAACATGCGCGTACTCCTTAGAATGTGATATATTACGATTCACAAAGTAACCAGTTAGTCGTAGATATATATGTAGCGCCGACTTCAACAACTATCTAACGTCTAATATTCAAGTTATTTCGATAAATATTAAAATGATAATTGGCGCGGCTAATTGCAGGACCGAAAAAATATGCACATACCTGGCAATGATCGTACGAGCGTTGCGTTTTCGATGCGCTTCAGCGAGATGCGCGGCGCGAAACGGATTTCAAACGATGGTCCGGTGTCAGCGATGTGCCGCGCGTGCCGCGCAACACCGGGTTGACGATCCCGCCATCACCGTAACAGAGCGAATATCCGCGATTACGAGGAACGTCCGATGCTGTACGACATATTCGCAATTAACTTTCACACGCGATTACTTCGAACGATAATTATCTCGAGGAGTACGGAGCACTTGGCGATTCTGCACGATCGTCGCGGCTCGCGGCTCGTTTCGCGATTGACCACGGTTCACGATTTATTAGAGTGTCATATTACGATTCACAAAGTAACCAGTGTCGCGCCGTTGTAGTGCCAACACTGCCAACTTTACAGTAATTATCTAATATTTAAAAATTATTTCAATAAATATTAAAATGATAATCGGCGTGGGTAATTACAGAATGAAATAAAGCGTTATATAGTGCGACTTTCACCTACGTAAAAGTAATTTTCGAAATATTAAAAAAAATAAATAAATAAATAAAATAAATAAAATCATAGAAATACTCAAAATTCAAAATATTTAGTAAATGTTAGTGTCAGAGACAACGAGGAAAAGCATAAAAAACATATATTCTTATTTTCATAATTATTTATTTGATTGGTGAATCGAATATTACAATACATTTTACACCAATCCCTCTATTGCGCCACAATTGGATCATATATACATTATAAAATTTAAAATTATGAAAAAATAAATAATCAATGACTATATTAAGATCGACACACATGAAATGTTCAAACTGATTATGAAACTAACGACCAAATTCTAAAACTTGTATAACAAATAGATTAAGATTAGGCGGGTATGTTCTCGCTAGATGTAATGGAAGGAATATATATATCCAAATAATAATGTAATATGTTTCGAACGTAATAAATTGCGGTACAATAAATTTCTCTTCTTCTATATTCACAAATGTTATCCCGTCATTCATACATACATACATTCGTACAGGCATGTATATATACGTATGTTATATGTATATTTACACATATCATTCAGCTTTTCTCTTTATTCGCTATTTCCTCTTTCAACGATTTTCTTTTTCGACCCAACATGTCGTATACGCAAGGATTTGGTTCGGTTTCTTGATCTGTGTCGGAGCTACAATCACTGTCGCTGGAGTTATCATACGTTCCGAGACCAGGTAATATGCCGATACATTTGAGTCCGCTATGTTCGTTACTGACATTTACTTGATTTGGTATAGTCTTATCGTTTTGTTTATTCGACTCGGGACTAGAAAGAGAGGTATCCGCCACAGACATACCAGACGTATGTAGTTCTTTCTTTTTGCTGGTATCGATGTCATCTTCGGATGGAGATAATTTTCTTTTTATTCCTGTAAGTGCTTCTCCTGCATAAACAAGACATTAGCATAATTTACATATTATTTAGAGTACCTTCTAGAACTTTTTCATAGATTTTTATTTTAAAAACTTTACCTTGTTTTTGTTTGTCAGGTCGTTTCAAGACGACGCCTGCGGGCAACTTTAACTGCGAAGTGCGGCTACTGAAAGAAATAATTAAAGTCGAATAATATTTATCATTATTAGATTATTAAATTATTTAAAAATTCATCACTAGATTTAAATTTTATTCAATATAAACAGTACCTTCCACAGGCAGTATTTTTACTGCTGACAGGCGGGTTCTTCAATTCTTGTTTTAACTTTTCATTTAATTTCTGTTCTTGAAGAGAAGCAACTGCGGCTTTAAAATCACGCATTTCTTTCTCTTCTTCAAGATTTTTTTTACGTTCTTCTTCCATCTTTTTTCTATCAACCAAGTCCAAAAACTCTACTTCATCGTCATCTAATCCCTTAATCATATTTTCTAAAAAAATATATATATATATGTATGTATATCAAAATATATTTTTCAGAAAGATTTTAAATTTTAATAATACATTTTAGAGTATTAAAAATGTATTAAAAATTGGAATTAAAAAAGTATTCAGACATTTCTGTAATGTCGAGATAACTTTCGATCATTTTAAATCATTAGCAAATACTAAAAACTGCCGTAAAGAGCAAAGAGCGATTACTGTAACTCAATAATTTGTGATCTTCAATATTAACCCTCCGAGTAGCAACCAGGGACATTTGTGTCCATTCTAAGAAGCGTTCGTTTCTTTGTTTAAAAATCATTAAAAATAAAATACTTAGCAATTTATTGTTGACACAACAGCTATGTAGTTTTTAAGTGGAAGGGTTAAAGTTTCGGTAATTTTTGGAGATTTTTTCGAGCAGTTCGAAAGAGAAGAAAATTCGAGAAAGACACAAATGACCTGGTTGCCACTCGGAGAGTTAAAATAATAAATCAATGCGCTGTATTAGGGGCCAAATGTATACGTAATGTTCAACTCGTCACAGATTGGTGATTCGAGCAAAATCAATTTCACTTTTTCACTTACTCAGTTTGTGAGCTTCTTCATATTCTATGTCCCTTTTATTTTTCTGTTCCTGTAATCTCTCGTACAAGGATCTAGGATCGTAAGGTTCCTCCGGAGCCTCTGTAAATCGTTAGACAAGACGAAATATTTATCGACCATTCCCAAACACTCGGAATCGATGGAATTTACTTTAATATATGTATGTTCGCGGTACGATATGTATAACCGTCAATTGTACATTGTATAATATGTAGAAAATACGAAACGTTAAACCTAACCTATAGGCTGATCAGCGTTCCGTACACGGTCCCATTCCTCTTGTCGCCTTTGCCGTACTTCGGCGATTTCGGCTTCCGATATAAAGCCCGAGCTCATTTTCGCTGCTTGTAAATATCGTACTTGCGAAGAACAACCTACAACGCTTGCAAATGTTTTTTGATGTTTTTCAGTCCGCCTAGAGAAACTCAACGAGGACATACGCGATCGCTGCACTTCGTTGACAGAATTATAAACTCGTCGCTTATATATATAGGTATATATTTCTTATCTACGTGCGTTTGGACAGAAATTTTCTAAATGTTATTCGTGAGATCTCGGAACTGAGATAAATATCGCTACATAATAAAAAACAAGGGAACAGGTTCGCCGAGTGAACAGTGAACTGATTGTTTTCAGAAACACGAAGCTCCGGGAACTGACAGAGCAATGAGTATTCGGTCAACCATTAGGGACGATTTGTGGCAATCTGCGGGATAGGCTAAAGACGATGCACACACAGAGAAGCGTAATCAACCAATCACCATCGAGAGCTTTACAATGGCGGTCATGGCGTTTCATGGTCTATTCGTTCTCCAGGATTCTCAATTGTAATTGGTTGAGGATCAGTTTAATATTTATATCTTACATGTAGCGATAAATATTAATTTATTTTATAAATTTATATCATATGTTAAATATCTAATAGCTCTCTCTCTCTCTCTCTCTCTCTCTCTCTCTCTCTCTCTCTCTCTCTCTTTCTCTCTCTCTCTCTCTCTCTCTCTCTCTCTCTCTCTCTCTCTCTCTCTCTCTCTCTCTCTCTCTCTCTCTCTCTCTCTCTCTCTCTCTTTTTCTCTTCTTTCACTTTCACACTTATGCTAGGTCTACAATGCGAGTCGTAAAGTCGTGAGTCGTAAGAATTGACCAATCACAATCGAATTTGAGGAGAATAATCGACTGTGATTGGTCAATTCTTACGACTCACGACTTTACGACTCGTATTGTAGACCTAGCATTATGCTAGGTCTATACCCTTAATATAATAATAATAAATATAATTATTGATTATTATTATATTTTTAATATCTAATAACAACTTAAATGTGTTGTATATGTATATTAAATAATACTAATTTTTGTATTAAATAATTTTTATATTAAAGATTATTTAATATATTAAAAATTAGTATTTTATATTAAATACCAATTTAAATTTTAAGTAATATCAATTTTTCCAGATGATTGTATTCCATCGTATTTTGTTGTAAATATATGATGTAATTATTATGTATCTATATGTTATATATGTATTATGTATAACGGCCTTTAAAAATATTGCTTATACCTTTTCCTCGATACTAATACGTACCAGATTAAATAAAATTAAAACTCTTTATTTATTATATAGTTCTTGCAAACTTTTTGGCATAAATAAACAAACAATCGTTTGTAATATAAAAATTTATTATATTTTCAACAGTTTTTTTTATAAAACAATACAAATATTAACACGAATCGCATAAAATTAGAAACATTATGATCTGGATATAACCAAATGATGAAATAAACATGAAACATTAAAAAACACTGTGTTGAAACAGTAAGAAAAAATTAAAAAGTGATATTTAAAAATGTAGAGCATAAGTGAAGCAAAAATATTTTGTTAACTACTAATAACACATTCAAGGGAGATCTATTTGAATAAACAGTTTTAACAGTTTTTAGCTATATCCAGATTATACAATATCTACTTTTTTATATTACATTTTACAATAACAACCACCTGTTGTCATATCGTTTAATAGATCCCTTCAAAAGTTCTATGAATATATTGTCACCATACTGTCTGCAGGCTCAGCACATAGAGCAAAAGCTTGGTACAGATACAACTAATTGTGAGTTGCAATCCACTGAAATGCGCCAATGCCATGTAATTCTGCTTAATCACTTTGTTAAATATTAACTATTGCCATAGTTTGCATTTTTTTCCAGATAACATATTTAAAACTTGACTTTTCCTTGTAGAATTTGATCGTAAACTTCTGACGTTAATAACTGATAACCAAGCTTTGCGTCTAAGTAATATATTTTGTCTTGAACCTTGTACGGATTGTATCCTTCTTCCTGGAGATCTTTCTTTTTCAATTTGAATGTTCCTGTAAACAGAATATTTAGCATTTATTCTATCTGACCTAATTTAATATATTAACATATTTTCTTCATGTATTTCGAAAGTTAGTGCAAACAAAATCAGACATACTTCGTGATTTTGCTTTTCTTCAATTCCTTAATATTTAATTTATTTTATAAGAATATACAATGCTCATATCTAATACTGATTTTATAAGCATGTCTTCTCAAACAAGATCGTAATCTCGTTGATTAAACTTCGCACAGTTTATAGACTTTAACCAGTCTCAAGATATTTATACATAAACAAATACCTGTGAGATCAATTTTCGTCAGAATCCTAACAAATTGCGGCCTGGCATAAGGAGGTAATTGTTCTTTGATGTCGACTGTTAATTTATTTAAATCCAATGTCCCGTCTGGATCATAAATTGCTGCCATTCCTGCTCTGCCTTCAGCACTTTGAATCTGTCGATAATCATTCTCATCTTAATGTTATTAAATCATGCTTATACATAATATTGCAATTTTTATTCAATTTATCGAAAATTATTATATCAATATGTCAGTTTATCATTATAAATATATACAATTTATATTTCTTACATAAAATTATTCAAAAAAGGCTAGTGAAAGTTATTATTACCTCCACGCCGTATACTATACAATCTCGATAACTGATGAGATTACTGACTATGCCTTCAATCTCAGAAGTCGATACATTTTCTCCTTTCCATCTAAACGTATCTCCTGTTCTGTCCTTAAAATATAGGTATCCTAATTCGTCAGCAACAAGAATGTCCCCTAAATAATTATAATCAAATTCACAAATATGTCTGAGTTCTGATAAATACAATTTTGTGTTATAATAGATACAATTGAGCCCATAAAGAAATTTACGAATTACTTTCTTCCTTTGTTAATAAATGAATATCTAAGTTAATGGAAATATATATGTCCAAATTTGTTTTTATTTAATGAATAATAAATATCAAATTTTACCTGATAGAAAGGCAGAGTCGCCTTTTGTGAAAATGTCATAAATTACTTTCTTCTCAGATGCTTTTTTATCTACATATCCTAAAAATGCTCTCGTTGGGTTGTTTGGTGAGATCTTTCCAATAAATGCACCAGGTTCATCTATTAAATAAAAGTCAGAACGATTAAGTTATGACGTACGTAGAACACCAGAAAAAAATAATGCAAGCATTAATATTGATCAATAAACTTCTTACTTAAGTCATAAGAGAAAATCATTACTCTTATATTCTAATAAAATTCACTTCGTGCGCTCTTTTGTAATCTCATTTATTAAAATTTTTATACAGTATGGGTTTTATTTATACATATTATGGGTTTTAGCACGAACGGCAAAAATATCAATTATATATATTTATGTGGATATAAATTTTCGTCAAAATCCCACATACATATATTAATCAATTAGTTAATATTGTTCTATCAACTTACTTGGTTCACAGACTTGGCATAGTCCTTTAGAATTGCGTATAGGTTCCCCTTCTTCATTCACTTTAATCAGAGAAACGGGGTATACCGATGGGATAATTCTTGAAAAGAAACCTATTGCTCCCATTTTATTGTCAATGTTCACTGAAAAAAAAAGATATAAAGAAAGAGATTTTTTAACGCTCCTATGTTAGTTCAATCATACTTTTGAAAACTATTTCAATAAAAATAGTAATATTCGGAACGTTGGCTATTGTAATAAAGAATGTATATAAAGTAAAATATAAAACTAAATATTTTACAATACTTACTGACATTACAATTGCCTTCAGTTGCACCGTAAAATTCGAGCACTTGTGAAATATTGAATCGTTTTATAAATTCGTCCCAAATCTGCGGCCTTAGTCCGTTGCCGAAAATCATTCTAATACTATGTTCATGATCCTCCTTTTTAGGTGGTACTGCCAAAATGTACCGACACATTTCACCAATGTATTGACCAACCTGATATTTCCCAAAATTTTATATAAATCTAACGCTCACGCAATCTCAGTTTCATTAGTAAATAACAAAAATCGAAGCAGGACGATACAATCCATTTCATGAAATAGAAGCACGAGAAATACTAATTTTATATTATGCGTTACGCTATACGGAACAAATTAATATAAATTATTATAACATCTAAAATTATTCAATCGATTTAACAAATAGAAAATTATACTCACGGTGCATTTGTATTTATTACAATCAGCAAAGTACGCGCTGGCGCTAAATTTCTTCCTAATAACTGTTGTATGACCATACACCAAAGCTAGCCCTATAGCCATTACGCCTCCAGCTGTATGATATAGTGGCAATGGTGTATATATTCGATCAGAATTACGCAAGACTCCCATGAACTCAACTGAACTTGTGATAAAGGTATATCTGTAAAAGACACATATCAATATCATTTGTTTCATTTTATTTCTGGAAAACTGTCGCTATATTTTTTAAATTTTGGAGATTCCAAAAATTGTGGATAGAAATTTTCCAAGCTTGCGTGACCTAAAAAAATCTTTTAGAAATCTTTTCGTTTCTTTCTTTTCGAAGCGTTTTCTTGAACGTTTGAGATATTACCTCAAGAGACTTCTATCGAATTGTGTTGTGACACAAATTGATCTCGATTGGGATTAAATTATTTTTGTGCAATAAAAATGTGAATCTTATATTCCTATTGTTTTCCTATTTTTTATATACAATCACCACAAAACTCTTTTTGAAACGCGTTAGAAACTCTCTTTTGAGAAAAATAGCCAGAACTTGTGTGTACCTATTTACCTCGAATTAGTGATAACAGCTGCTTTGGGAAGACCTGTAGTACCGCTAGTATAAATGTACAAAAGTTTATCATGAAAACCACTTTTTTCTTGTACTGCCGGTGGTGTAGCGGGTGTGTCCACCAGCATAGCATTCAGATCTTTTTCTTTTAATCCGGACATTGCATTTGTGTGATTTCCAAATCTGTACAACGTTAATTTAGCATCCAATGATGAGACGATATCTGTCACCGCTGAAATTCACAGTTTATTGGAATTAACGGTTATCGAAATATTCGAAAAATTTTAAAAGTAACAATTAGCAGAAAAAAATTAATTCTACATTTAAACGTGATTTCTGTTTTTTATATAATTCTAAGTGAAAAAACGAATAATAAATATCAGATTAATTAGTGTTCTTACCGTCAAAAAACTCGGTGCCATATATAAGCGCTTGGCACTTTGCAACATTGATACAATGCACAAGACTGCTCTTGCGCAAATTGGTGTTAATCAAAGCCGTTATCACACCAAGTTTGGTCAAACCTAGCCAAATTGCAACAAATTCCGGCCGATTCTCCAACAGTAAAGCAATCGTGTCTCCTTTCTTGTAACCATGTGTTTTAAATATCGTCGCGATTTTGTTACTAAAATCCTCTATCTGTGAAAGAATTATACAGTTATGTAGTATACGTACACGGAAAAAAAATGAAGTTGCTTCAATTAAACGTCGACGTCACGGGCTGCCATAAACATAAATAATTAATTCAATTGGATATTATTGGACCAAATATTTAAATTATTAAAATAATTATCTGATGTTTTTTGTTCATTAATATTGATGGTGTTGCATCAATAAATTTTATCTCAATAACACTGACGCTGTTGATACAAAAAATGACGCTGTTGACACATCATTTTTTTCCGCGTATAAATTATATGTATTATAAAAAAGACTGCATACATTATAATCGAAATTGTGAATGGTAAAATATAATATATGAGAAATACTGATAAAATGATTTGGAAAATTTATGTAATTTGATTTCATCACATATTTTTTTCTTAAAAATAAAATATTGCATTTATATGTAATTAAAATAATCAATAAATTGATCGAGTAAATTACTATAGCAAGCGTAATAAAAATCTCAGAATAAAAAGCGCGGTAAAGAATTAATTCAAGTTCTTAAACCTGCCAATTTCAGGATTATATGAAGCCTCGTTAATTTTGCAATAAATTATTTATGTCATAAATATAGAAAATATCAGTTAAATTTAAAATCTGTTTTTATTGAATATAACATGGCTTATAGATAAAAATAATATCCTCCTTCTGTAAAAATAAGTTTTTACCTGTTGAAAAGTCCATTCTTGATCTTCGAATATCAAACAGATTTTATTAGGATGACGATTGACATATTGTCTAAATATATCGGCGACATTTCTGTTTTTCTTTTCATGAGAATGTACTGACCATAGCATTCTAACATATCCTAGAAGTCCTCTGAAATAAGATAAAAGATGCTCAAGGAAAACAACTTCCATAACTAATATATTCTTTATGATCAAGAAAATGTTTTATCCCATTATGCTTAAGGCTCTTAATGTTCGTATAATAATGTTTGAAATGAAAAAGCAATATCCACTGAAAATAATTACTTTATATAGGAAATTTTATTCAGATATATCGACAATAGAATATAAATTTAAAACATTTATAATTACTATTATTTTATGTGATATATTATTCTATTTTATTATATAATTCTCGATTGATATTTCTCGATAATAAATCTCTCAAACACGTGTAATCATAATTATTTAGTACGGGCGATTACACGAATCACCAACCGGAAAATTCCGTTATATCTTCTCGAGGTCAAGAGAAGAGAATGACGTTTACTTAGCAGTGCGGAAGTTTAAACTAGCAAGTTATAAAATATAATGGAGAATAATCTGTTCCTCTTTTTATATTATTTATCTTCTTATATTTCATACTTTTCGAGCATATACGTTCAAAATCACTTTTAGCTTCGACACTTAAATCTTTTAATGTTAGTCACATATGCTGTAACGCATTCACATGCATATCTCCTAATAAATACATTTGATAACATTGTTTTCTTATTAAAATGATATGAATCGACAATATAGCTAGTTCGTAATAAACCTTCATTGATTTCTCGTGTTGAGGGTTGCGAAAGGCATTGAAATTTGATGGCTACGGTTTTGATCATGACCTAGATCTAGATCTCAAACACGGCGGTGACCATGACCATGACCACGGTCAAATGTATGATTCCAGACATCCCAGTCATGGCCATAGTCACGGTAATAGATTGCAACCATAGATGAGAAAAATATCGTCGAAAGACCCAAATCCCAGGGCCAAACGCGCGGCAAACACTTCCCTGTTGATATCTTCACTCGCATCTTCACGACATACGCACGTATGGAGCGAGACGAAAGCAAAGTACACATTAGAATATAAATTGTTTATTTCTATAATTTTTTAGTCCCTTTTTTCATAACGTTCGAACTTTGTTCTCATTGAACGAATGAACGTTCAATGAGATTAAGGATCTATGGGGAAACTTTATCGACATAGCTGTAAATAAATCAAACATAATTATTTAGCATGTTATACATGATAAATAAAAAGAAGAAAATATTGTAATTTTTTTTTGTTATAAATTCTTATGAATTCTGCTATATAAAATAAACATCTTGGTAAAATGAGTATCTCGGAATTTCTATAAAAATACTGACAATATACAAGTCATATTACTATAGATGAGGGAGAAGTAGAATGAAAACAAATAACATTTGCTTAGCAGAAGTATTTTAAAAAGCAACTATAGGTAAACTTCTTATTTCCTCCTTATGTACATCCTGATGTAATTCTGTGTATCTAAGAATATTTCACGATTCCATGAACATTATATGATAATGATAAAGATATAAGAGATAAGATGCAAATGTATGTACACGCGAACTCTTGTTATTTTATATACATCACAGCGACTGAGCTTGTGCCACGTAAATAACTTTATTTAAGACTTATTTGAGAGGACAATTATGTAATGACACGATTGTGATTATCAAAAGCTATGCCGTATGATTAGATTTTTCTTGCTTCAATTTCTGAACTGTCTTCTTTTTATAAAATTCCTAAAAAAAAAGGTGAAATTTAAAAAAATATTGCATCGTTAAAACTCGAAAACGATGACGAATTAAAATAAACTTTTTGCTCTTTCTTATTTCGACCAACGTCCTCGTTTTTCGATTTACTCTGCCAGTTCCTTAATGTTTTGCTTTTTAACATGCTTTGTACATTAAGTTTCCGGTGAAAGTTGAAGAGCATCTTTCGACACCAATATTTTTTCACGCATGTCTTTTACTCGCGTCTGGAACACGATATCTGAAGACTGAATAAAAATCCACGACTCATAAGATAAAATTACTTCTAATTACTTCTGTTCGTAGTTGCGTGATAGATAATTATAGACACTCGCGTCTCAAACCTTTCCAATTCACTCATTGTTCGTAGATAAGTATATATATTTTTCTCTAGCTGTTGCACCTTGTATGTAAGTTTCTATTAACACGATGCAAACATTTCTCGTATGAATTAAACATTTTTGATCATATCTTGAACGTTTATCAATCTATAAGCAAAACGAGGAAAAAATATATTAAAACTTATTTGTCGAATTAAATTAATAAATGAATCAATCCGAGAAAGAACGATTAAAGAATAAAAAAAGAGATAAATTTTTTATGTTATCTTCTTTGTTGCATGCTCACGAAATTTGCATATGTTGATTCTCTGTCTTTGTGTTCAAATAAACTGTAATCGCATGTACATACATTCGATATGGAATTGCGTAAATCGATGATCGGCAATTGTTAATATTCATCACCTTATTTCCCAATTTAATAGTAAAAAACTTTAAATAAAATTAGCTTCCTGTTCAATCATCTTTGTAAGAAAGAATATAAAAACTAAAACAGAGTTGCTCATGCAGTTTAAATGGATTACGTAAATTCGTGAAGCTTTTAGATGCAAATTGTGGAATAATCTGTATGCAGAGAATTGCTATAAAAGTCAATCTGATAAATGCATAGCATAAGCATATCGTATTGTATATCGATATCTCATGTGACCTTACGGGGACTCCGAATAGAGAGTGGCGTAAGTAGTTACGCCAATGTTCTGTTTCTGTATGTCACTAAAGTGATGTGGCGCGAGAAGAAACTTCATGAAGGTTTTTATCTTTCCTTACTTTTCCCGCATAAGTATCTCCAGTGGCGTGGCCTTCGATAATTTAAGCATCCAACATCTGAATCACGACGATTCGTTGCGTGCATGATTATTGTTACGCAGTTATGAAGATTATAAAGACACAATTTTTATACGATTTACAGTTTGTAAATAAACAAATCTTTTTCTCACGGAACATCATATATTGCTCTTTCATTTATTTTTCACGGAAATACCGCGTGTTTTGCTCAACGAATGAGGAAAATATCGTTCGGGACAATTAAGTCGATGAGACAATTAATAAGGTTAATCACTGAATGGAATTTTATCTTTCAATGAGATGACGTTAATTTCTTATATATAACAACGAATCGGTCACCAGTAAATGGATATAGGATATAGGATACAAAAATCTTCTGCGATAGACTCACTTGAGGTCACGAGGGGCTGTCCTAAGGGCAACATAGAACCATCTCAGGCGACCGCCGGCGACAAAGTAGGCGACGGAGATGACGATGAGCAACTGGAAGAGATAAATCGGGCCCATGTAGATCACTACTGCGGCCACTGCTCCGAACGCGGCTGCCATCAGCAACATAATGAAAGTCAGGCGTCGTAGGAACCGGCCGATCGCTCGCCAACGGCTTCTACTCGCGTCGAGATCTCCCTCCGATCTCGGTGCCGCGTTCGACGCGTTCGCGCTCGCGCTGGCACGTGCAGCCTGCTGAGCGTCCTGGTGCGTACCTGACGGCGCGTTCGCTGCCGCTACGCGCCCCACTCCGGACGTTGCCCTCGACGCGTCACATCTGTTGGCGTTGTGCTCGTGCAGCGGTGTCGGCGCCGATGCCAACGCCGGGACCGACGGCGACGTCGACGCCGACACCGAGGATACCCCTGCGAAACGGGCCTCGCCGCGCTCGATATCCTGTAACGTGAATCGTTGCAAGCGCGATTAACAAAAGAATTCTTTTTCTACGAATGCGTTCTCCGAGACGCATTTGAAACGGGACGGGAATGACGGGATTGCCCTTTCGACCTTTGAAGTTGCGAGTCATCGCGACGCGATAAGAATTAAGCGATTATTTTGTTCTCGTAGACAGGCTGCGATGATAGTGTAATCGTAGTTTTATTAAGGCAACGCGTACAATCAAATCAGTGAAACAAATTAATCATATCGACAGAAACTAATGACCGTTCAATCAAGTATTAAATTAGACTGACTGGAAAATTTTTTTGCTTCTTTAAATTTTTGTGACAAATTTGTAAAACCAGGTTCTATGCTCCGTATATCTTGCAAGATCGACATCGAAAGATTAAGACTTCGAAAAGACTCCTTTTCTTTTTTGCTGCAATTAAACATTCTCAGAATTCGCAATTAACTTATTCGTGCGCCGGGTATTTCTATGCAAAGATTTTCCAGTCGTTGATCGACTAGAGCACAGTGTAAGGTTTCTAGCTTAGCTGACTACTTTCTAGCAATTTAGTTTCTCCTATCAACTGTATTTCTAGCTAGTATATGACCCAGTTAGAGTGGTCCGACTTTTGCAAGATATCGCACTAGCTGTTAGTTCCGCCTAGAAAAATGCCAAATATACATTGCAATCCAATAGATAAGTAATTAATCTTTTATATATATATATATATATATATATATATATATATATATATATTAATATTTTATATATTTTTTTAGGCCGTTATTTAAAAACTAATAATAAAAAGTGTCGTACGAATTACATTTAAAAAAATATAAACGTAAAAACTAACAATTGATACATAAAAATCGAATATCTTCCCGTATTTCTTTTCCTTTGCAAAATTTCAGTCGAGTCTATTTATATCTGCATGTATATAAATTCTCAATTAAAATCCTATCAAAATGTAGGAATAATCTAATAATCATATTAATTTATATTTTGATTTGCACTTAACACTTTTCCAAGTGTCAAACTTTTTTTATTTATATATTGAAAAAAAAAAATACCAGCCTCACGTTCAAAACAGGGTATGTGGCGCCATCTAACGTCGCCACATAGAAGCAAGGATCGCAAATTCTGATTAGCGCGTTTCTTGCTGCCGATAAGATCGCGCGCTCTACTCCCATTAGTCCCATATTAACTTCCGGTTCAGAGCATTTCCGGATTGGAGGCAACGTGCTCGATCACTCCATGCGTAAAATTACTTACTACAAAAATGGGACTATATCTCCATGCGGCGTGTGTCTTAAACGGGGCCAACACGCATTTTTGCAGGATCCTTTTAAATCGCGTGTTTACCGCGCGTGAAAACACGTCACGCTCGAATCGCCATCGGGAATGCTACCCCCTTCGCGGCACTTCGCGGCTGAGTCGCTCGACGATTGACATCCCTCTATCCGCACGACGCACGAACGTGTTGAAAAGATAAAACTCGAAAGCTTTATGTAATTCGCCCGGAGACGGTTCGCGGCAGATTTCACCCAGCGGACAGACTTCCGCACTCTCTGTACTATAAATAATCAATAATACGATAATATCGTGGTGCTATCTCGTGGTGAAAAGCGGCAATTTTTGAACAATATAATTAATAACAATTCTGATCATTGATTCGAGTTCATATAGTGTACAAATTGCATTTTTCTTTTTACAAACATGTGTTCTCTTAAAAAAAAATCATTTTACTCTGAGAAAACCGCAATTTTATACTTCGTTTAATTTCGGAGAAGCGGATCGATTAAAACATAAGAAGCTCATGTATATATACAGATAATTGAGATAATTAAAAATTAAATCAATATTTAATGCAACGAATACGAAAAAAGTATCATAAATATTTCAATCCGGTTTTCACTTGTATTACTCCGAATTAAGAAATAATCAAAATAAATTCATCATGGCTCGTCATCTCTGCTCCTTTTCATCGCGGCGATATTTTCGGTCTTTCTTGGATTTCGTTTTATTATTCATACGTATCGCTTTGTCGAGAAAACGATAAAATATCATATAGAAGGTAACACGCACGGGAAATATACTTATTTCTCTCTCAACGCGAAACTTTCCGACTGTTCCGCGGAACAGTTAACATATATGCAGGGTCACGATCTGATTGCATAAACCTCGCACCATTACGTTCGATTTCAATCATGATTCGGCGTTTATTAAAATTATATCTAACAATAAGCCATAGAAATCGGAAATTTATTTATCTTAGACTTTAAAGACCATACCTAGGTAGCAGAGTGACGTCAATTAGACGTCATTAAGACGTCTTTAGACGTTATTCTGCTACCTGGGTAATAATAAAATACACGCCACAGTAATTATGGTAACGAAAACAGTTGCACGATATCTAATGAAAAAATTGGCGATTTACTATTAATCTTTGTTCCTTGCAAAATTTGTATTGCGCAGTGTGTAGAAATTATAACTTTTCATTATCTGGCAGTAATTTATTAAACTTTAAATTCTATTAACATTTCGGACCACAAAACAAGCCAATAAATTCTTGAAAGCAGCGCCAAGTTTTTATTTACATATAATATAATGCATGAAATAAAATGTCGAAATGTCGAAAGAGAGAGAGAGAGAGAGGCATTTCCAAAAAGAACTACTTAAATCACAAAAGAAACATTGCATTTCTCTCATGCAAATCGTCGTATACGAACATAAATGTATATTTAAAAACGGCATACTCTCAAAGCTAGATTATAAATCGTAAGAAATTTCAAGAATCCTACGAATATAAAAAGTGAAGGTACGTTTATTTTAGAGTGTTAAGTTGTCCTCGATTCATCAGCGGTTATTTTTATTTGAATGCCGAATCAAATACTAAAGAGATCTGTCTACGTAGATCCATGTATGTATAATAGAAATCGCATGCTAAAAAATTATTACGTAAGCCAAAAGTACGTCGAAAGTTTAAATACATTAACCTAAGGCTAGTCACGCTTATTTTCGAGTTTTTAATTCGCCATACTCCGGTCAGTGAGACTGCTCGACTTTATCGCATCGTTATTTTCATACTAATTAGTATTTTTAAGCTTGTAATGTAAGAATTGCAAATACAGAGTCTGAACAAGATGATTATGGTAATATCATCAGCTCAAGAAAATACTAAAAAATTGAAAAACATTTAGCAGTCCACTCTCTCTCTCTCTCTGGACCGGAATGTAGCGAGCAAGAGTTAAATTGCAAGATTGCGGTAGGTCAATAAACTGGTTTCTACAAGAAGGTTTTTATTCAACAAATAAAAACCCGTTTATCAGGTATCAATTATATGTATACTATATATGTATACTTAGTAAGAAGACTTAGAGCAGAGACTATAATTTAAACATTTTGCATAAAAAAATTTTGCATAAAAAATGTTCAATATTTCATATGTTAAATATTAATCAATTAATCAATATCGAAAGTCGCTTTCGGGAAATAATTGACCGAATCTTCCTGTGATGTTATTTTTTTACCCGGTATTTATTCTTTTTGAGTAGAGACTAAATAGCAAAATAGCAAAAGCTAGCGCTACGCGTATGAGAGCCATGCATATGAGGTCGCGAGCGAAGCCGCGGGGCATGCTAGTTTAATTCTATATACCTAAATAATTTTTAAAAGTATCTTGTATATATAAATATAATTAAATAATTATTCTCTAGATTTAAGCTTTATTTGTTAATAGCTATTATTGGATGATTATGTGTTAATATTATAAAAGAAATAGTACCGATCATATTTTAACGAACTTTTATATTTAAAAGGGAGAAATGTATTTATATTTTTAATATAATTATATTCATACATTATAGATACATTAAGCAATATTTAAATTGCTTACACAATTATTGTCTCGCTGTCTTATCTGTATTTGTATGGAAATACTTACACAATCTTTGTCGGCCATGTGCCCAACGTTTATTCCATTGTTGTGATTAACTGATATCGTCGATATAGTATCCGCCATTGTAATATAACGTTAAAAAACACAAAGATGTAATAAATAAATATTTAAATTATCCAATTTATTCAATTAATTTAACATTTAATAAATGTCACACAAAGATCGAAATAACAGGAACTAAAATTGACAGTGAAAACATCTCTTGATATTTTTGATATATATTATTAATTAAAGAACAACTCGCTGTCGCAAAATTCACGTTTTACAACGCGCACATCGCACATACACACCGGGTAGTTCTCGCGAGACACCGCACACCGCACCGCGAATTCTTCGACGATTTGGTAAAAAGTAAGAGAGTATTTCGCAAAGAAAATAAGCTTCTTTACAGCGAACGGAACAAGTATACTTATGCACATCCACTGACCGATTCGATTCCTGTTAGTATACGGACTAAATGAAATAGCAACGGCAAGTCGGTTACACCGCTCATGAAAGCGCCCTCCCTCCTTCATTTCACGTGCGTGTACCGGTTCTTGAAACCATCCACTCGCCTATCCGTCGTGTCTTTCGCTTTATTTCGACGAGGAGAGGGAAAGGAGAGATTGCAACTACGCGTGACTATGATTGCACCGACAAGAAGTGCAAGAAGAAGCGTCAATGGTACACGACCTCGTTTCATAACTTTTGTTTCCTCGCCTTTCGCGAGACATTCACAAATTCATTTCCGTGACATCATTATATTTATATATTCCTATACTATATTCCACACATTTCTATATTATACTTCTAATTTTTTGCTTATAAAAGTATAAAAAACTTGTTTGTCAAGGGTGTTGTAACAGACCACAATGTGACTTTGTTAACGTCAAAGGAACTACAAAGTAAGTATGAATAATTTTTCCTTGTCAGAATAAAAAAATTTGGCATGCGGTATATCTTAACAATCATAATCTAGTATGCCTGCGGTGAGAGATTAAAAGCCTCAATGACTCATTTTATTTGTCACACTTTTAATTCGAATGTGTATCCCTTACATGTATACAAATTTATGACATAAAAATTTTAGCGGGTATAAAGTACTATTACATTACATTCGGAATTTGTGGTAATGGATGAGGAGCTCTAAATATAAATATAAAACATAGATGCTTTAATATTAGCTTTCTAATACGCATGATAATCCATACTCTGACGTAAAGTCATACATTCGACCTCATCAATTTTCAAAGTATTCGTCTTCACGTTAATGTTTTCCTCGAGTTGAATCTGCGTTTTGAGTAAGAAACGTAGCGACGCCTCTGCCTGCAACATATATATCTCGACAATCTCGTAATAATAAAAGATTACTGTTTGCGCAAAGTTTATCAAATTAGTGTTGCAAATGTTGGAATTGTACAGTTAAGATTCTCTACAGCAAGACACGAAACGGATGTCACAAACCTCGCAGAGCATTCGTTGGAGGTTTGCCGCGACATTCCGCAATTCGTGTATCTCCTTCACGAGATTGGCTTCGACCAAGTCCTGGGTGAGTTCGATTCCTGGACGTTGACATCGATGACCTAGCCTTGTATGAGCCAGAGCCATGTAACCTTCTTTATCAGCCATTGACTTTTTTATGTGCGTGATATTGCTTGTCATGACGATAATCTGTTTTATTACCTACAAAGAAAATTGCAATAAAATTTTAAGACAATAAGTAATAGCAAAACTTTTGAGTTAAGGTAATAAAACGCTTAAAATGTTATTTATTTTTGTTATTAAATATTAGTAATAGATTTATCTGTGAGATTTTTGTGGAAATCAGTTTTCTTTTTTTTTTACACACCTCCGAATGCTGAAGTTCCAATTTGGTTTTTGCTTCTCTGGTCTGTTCGATACGCTGCCTGAGAGCTTTGTTTGTGACATCCTTCTGTCTAGCCAAGTCATCGATTGTTTGCTTAATTATCGTATCGATGTAACAGCGCAATTGCTTTGCCTTATTCACTTCTTTATTCGCATCGATAACATTGCTATTCGTTTGTAGTTCCCATTCATTTAACTCTACTACCCTGCGTTTAACAGTCCCTTTGTACGTGACTTCAATATTCTTGAATATTTCATGCAATTAAGATTATATGCTATATTATAGATACATATAATTGAGAGACACTTGCTAAGTTAATCTTGCACAAACCTCTTACTTTTTTTTTTATATTTTCCTATACCATTATTATTGTCAAACACAAACAACGACATACAAAAGCTTAATTTATTGCAGTGCACATAAAGCGAAAAAAACGTTTAATTATATCTGACATCATAACACAATATAGGCGCGGCTAAAGGTTAAGTGTTTTAAATTGTATTCCGATGATAATGTATGTAAATCATATGCAATACTTAGAGATACTCCCTCACAATATTACGCACGATTGGTCGAGGCGTGAAGTATCGTGGTGGACACTCAGATTGAAATCGGTCTCCTTAAAAGTCACGTTACGACGATCGATACGTAAATTGCTCTCCTTATTTACGAGATCCTGATCGATGTGATACAGCGTGGCTTTCAATTTACGAATTTGCTCGCGAGTCTCCTTCAAGACTCGGCCCAACAGACTCTCCGCACCTTGTATCACCTCGCGCTCCTTCAACAGGCTCCTCTCGACGTCGTCGTGAACCAAGTCGATACCCAGTCTACGTTCCCTGTCATTTTCAGAAAATTAATTTTAGGAGAAACCGGACTTTGCTCGACAAATTACTCAAAGTCCAGCAAAGAAATCGTAATATTATATAATCACCTGGCAACGAGACATTTTTCGCAAATCGCGAGAGCGTTTCTTTTCACGGACTTCAGCACGTCCGTAATTCGTTCTCTGTATACGGACAGCGCATCGATTTCCAGGACACCGTCCTTCCTTATTCGCAGCAATTCCCCCTTACGAAATTCGATGTCATTGAGCTTTTCTAGCAATCGATGATCCGTCTCCTCCTTATTAGCTTTTACGATTTCCTTGGCTGATTCGCACGCAAGTGTCGCCTCGGCTAAGAGCCGATCCGATAATTCCCTTTGCGCCTCGGAACATCGATATCTGAATTCGTCGAATTTACAGTCATATATCGAATAAAAAAAAAGAAAAAAAACGAGGTCGGACTCTGACGTGTGCACGCGATTTTCTGATAAAAACTCATTTGCCTTATCTATAATTTATACATTTCCGGAATAGAGCACTATTTCCAATCTCAAACGGACGCAACTTGGCGAGTTTTGTACGGAGAACCTCTGGCAATTTTAGCTGGATTTTTCGTAATTTCGCGTAATGTCGCACGCATGACTTACTGGTATACCTGAACTGATTGTCGAGATGCCACTCGTCCAGCGTAAACCTCGAGGTAAACCTGGTGGGAAGAAACGGCACGTGATTTACGTCCGTTTCGGTCTTCGCCATACCGCAACGCGCGATTTTGCTCGGAGCGAAAAAGAAAACGGTCCGCAAATTAAATGAGAAATATTTTGATGAAAAATGATTCACGAAGACCACCTTTCCAACATTGTTTGCTCGTTCCTAGGGAAACGATTCTTCTTGCTATCGAATTCCACTCGACAGGATAATGCGAACGTAACGGTATAATTTATCGTCGAGAATGCATACTTTTAAAGTTATATTGTCAAAAGCATTATAAAACAACGAGTAACTTCTTGTTGTTTTATTTTAATTAAATTTCATACAGCAAAGTGAGATAAAATTCTTGATATGTAAAGAAAGGATCGGAGGATATATATTAGATGCTTTCCATTTAATACATCAAAACTCAGATAAATCTCACTTCTGTCTTTCTTCAACATTCATGTTAAAGAAAGACAGAAGTAAGATTTATCTGAGCTTTGATGTAAATGGAAAGCACCTATTATATTTCACTTTTATATTCATGATAACGTATATGACATTTTGTTCTCTTTTATTTTACGTGAAATTATTACAAAAAATGTTTTTTTATTTCTCAACTTTCAAATTTATTACGAAAAATGAGGAATTTCTCGCTAAAGATTATTCGAGCGTTATTCTTACATTGCAGTAATAAATTAATAATTTAGTTTCCTCTTTACCCAAAACCGATAATATCGATAACATATTCTGATATTATCAATGTTCCGACTAAATGAGGGCGCTCTCACATTTGTATTCATATGTAGTCGTCTTCTTATTTACTTGCCGACCTTGTGATACATTTACTTGTGTCCTAACAAAATATTATAAGGTTAGGTTACTGTATTCAATCAAAATTATGAAAAAAATGGAACGGAATGTTTCTCGAGATACATAAAATATGTGAGTTTTAAAAAGATTTCTATCGGGGAGTACGCGTATTTATCGCACATTTTTTTCATTCTTTCATCAAGAATATTCGTTTGATTGTAAAACATCAGTTAACTTTTTTCAAAAAAGTATGAAACAATTCTTTTTAAATTAAAAAGTGACACTGAATATCGATTATTTCGATTATTATAAGTATGGCTTCGCAATTAAATACTTTCATCTTAAACTTTATTATAAATAGAACTTGAATTTATAACACTTTACTTGCTAATAAAGAAATGTTTATATTCAAACTTCTTAACATCAGATACAAAAATTTACAGATCGATTCCTGCATGTATCTCCTCGTTGCGTGGATACCATGCCTCTTGACTTGACCAAGCTCAAAAGAAGGCCATCAGAAGTTTCGGAACGACCCAAGAAAAAGATAGACAGATTCGATGGATTGTCGGAAGAGGAAGTGCAAAAATTATACACGTTGGAGGATTATCTGGAGATGAATCTGGATATAGTGTTTGTCGGAATCAATCCGAGTTTAACGGCGGCGCATCGTGGTAGATATTATGCAGGTCCCGGTAATCACTTCTACAAGCTTCTACACGAGTCTGGCCTAACACCAAGACTTGTCAGCTTCGAAGAAGATTACAAACTCTTGCAATACAGTATCGGCTTGACAAATATCGTAGCACGTCCCACTAGATCTGCCGTAGAACTCAAGCGAGCAGAACTCAAGGAAGGTGCCAAAGTGGTGGAAGAGAAATTAAGATTATACAAACCCAGAATTGCGGTGTTCAACGGTAAATGCATCTACGAAGTATTCGCTAACATCACATTTGCTACTAAATCCAAACTTTATTTTGGGTTACAACCGGAGCGCATTGGCGACACCGCAATCTGGGTGACACCGTCGAGCAGCGCACGATGTGCAAATTTTCCCAGAATGGTGGACAAGCTGCATTTTCACACGGCATTAAACAAGTATCTGCATTTTTTGAAAGGCGAAATTACCAACGTCAACGTGAAGGAATTCTGCTTTGAGGGAAGCAAGCAAGTTATACCCAGCACTTCCAAAATGTGGCGGCGCAAAAACATCTCTACTTTTCTGCATGGAGGTAGAGTCGTTAACAAGAACACGCTTGATCTGGATGCATCGGAGGAAGATATTGCTCCAATTCATACAGCAGAATTTCTAGTAGAAAAATTTAATCACGAAAAAGATGATGAAGATGAGAATACGCTTCTCAATAATAAAGAAATGTACAGTCAAGAAATTGAGAGTCGAGTATCGTTCAACGAAACTGTTGAAAAAACTGAGAAAAATGCGAAAGAAACGGAAAAGTTTGTAGATTCTGATGTTAGTGATGAAATGATTGTTAATAGGCCAGAAACTGAAGAAATCTCTGATATTAATAGAAAAGAAAAAAGAAGTCGCACTATTGTAATTAACAGTACCTTAAACCACGAAAATAATGCAGTCAATTTGGCAATTAATAATGAAAAACGTACATCTTCAAGAATTACTCGCAAAAGTCTAGAAATTCATAAGTTAAAAAATTGCAACAGAAATGACACAGATTTTATAAGCTTGATCAAGCAAAAATTATCTCAGAAAAATAGCAACGATGAGGATATTGTTGCCACCACGAGATCAAAATCTAATTCTAAAAGAAATAAAAGAAATATTAACGATAATGATGAGCATTAATATGTGATTTAGAGTCTCAAAGATTTATATTTTAATAGCATGTACGTATATCTAATTTTTTTATAACTCAAAGTTTTATTACCAACATATTGATTATTTATAGAAATACAAAATGTAACAAGTTAAATTCAGAAATCTCACGATGAACTATTTGTTAATTTTTTTTATTTTTGCCTATTACTTTCTACATAATATTTGCATAACAATTGAATACACAACAAATGTTAAATTGATTAAAAAATAATATTTATTTATTTTATAAAGAATGCGTTTTATTTTTCTCGTATTTCCAAGATTCGTTACATTAATTCATTCAATGAGCAAAAAAATGGTGCGAATTATTACATTCAAGAATTAAACAAGTTTTATAAATCTACAATTTTCTCGGTTCTAACATGATGCGAAACATGTTCGTCCAAGTATCAAAACTTTTTTATGTATGTATGAATCGTTCTTCCTACATTCATTACTCCTTAGAATAAACTTATTTAAACATTATATTTACACTTAAAAGTAATTACTTCAGTCACATATAAATAATCAATGAGATACAGGTTGAACACTTGCACGTGTATGGCCATTCATACACAGCCTCTCATATTCCATAATTTCACCGACCAAATCCACCGTCAGAGACAGGCGTTACTTTCTGTTGTATTATTTTACCATAACCACCTCGTCCGCTATCAAAGTCTGATCGATATTCATCTCTCACCTAGAAAATAAAATAATATCACATAACATCTCATACCTTGTGCCTAAATTAATGAGATATTAATTAAAATGTTAAAGGATAATTACTTGTCCTCCAGTCTTGCCACGACCGTACTGTCTACCTTCGATAAAGCCAGCATCCCAGTCGGTCCTGATTATTCTATCGTCTAAACGAGTACCATTTACGTATCTCATACAATTCTCAGCGTCGCCTCTTAGATAATATTCAACGAAGCAGAAGCCGCACGGTGTTTTCTTGTATTTATCAAGGCCCATAATGATACGCCTGATGTCGCCACATTTGGAAAACAATTCGTATATCTGTTCTTCGGTGGTATAAAAAGATAAGTTGCCCACGTACAAAGTAGTGGAATTCCTTAAAAGTCTGTCCTGCTCGGCTCTCGTACCCTACATGCGGATGAAAAGGAACGGTTATTCATAAAGTTAAAAACTGCACACATCAGAAACACATACAATTGCATGTAACTACACTGATTCCAATCCTTTCAAGTGTTGACTATGACAATACATAATTACAATAATTAGAATTTAAAATTCCAATCTGCGCAAAAATGTAATAAAAGAATCAAATGTAATGAAAATAAGATTGAAATTATTCACTAGATAGTTTAAGGTTAACTGTAAAAAAAAGAACCTTAAAATGTTGATCACGGTAGGAGCTTAATTCAACTGACGGCGAAGTATTTGTACTTAGTTTGACCGACATTTTCCAATGCTAATTAGTTTAATTTCGCACTAGTAGGAGTCAATATCTGTCACAATATTAACGCATCTGTAGAAAGAGCTGAAAAAAGCGAGAGTCAACGAGAACAAGAGAGCGATCCCAGAAACCGAATTTACCGAATTGAAAGTATTGAAACTCAAGGGCAGGGTCTTCCGAAAATACCAAATAACGATACCAATAAAAGAAAAATTAATTACCAGATTTGATCCCCCCGCCCCCCGCCGTGCACGCAACAAGAGACTTTTGCAACATCTTCTCCGATGAGTTTCGGAACGCGCCGAAATCCCAGTGACCAATCGACGTTTAGCTTTTGGAAAATGTGATAGACGGCGATAGACGATTGGTTCTTGGCAGCCATTTTGACTACTGTCTACATTCGAGATTCGAGAAACAGGAAGAAGCTTCTCTCCAGTCTCCCCGCTACCGTCACCCCGGTGTCTCCCCCCTCCATTTCTCTCCATTGTTGGATTCCGTCGCGTGCGTGTTCGGCAAGGTGAGTGCAATTTATATTTAATATATCAAACGATCGTGCGCGAAACGGTGATTAAAAATCGCGTAGTGCTCCGTAGACGTTTGCGCGTTAACGATTCGTCGTTAAATACTTTGTATTGAAAGCTTCATAATCCCAAAGAGTCGTTCAGCATATGCCCATGAATTCTTAACCTAAAAACAGGGTGCTCGCGTGCCTTCCGCCATTTATACGATTTTCTTCCGTCAGCTGAATATTAAAATAATAATTTTTATTAATTATTCGAACTCGTATATCGCAGGCTTTTGGTGTATACCTCAGAAAGTATCGCACATACGAGCATCATGCAGCTGCAAATTCGTGGACAGGAAACGACTATCGTCGAATGTGAAGACAATGCGAAGATACAAAATATAAAGGTATTGTTTTTTTTTTAATAATATTATTTTAGCATATATCAAACTTGATATCTGAATTTGTCTGTAACGTCCAACGATGTAGCATTAAAATGATAAACTAGCATTTGTTTACTTTATAATGCTAGAAGGAGCATTAATGCAAAAATAATGTGTAAATTTATGTGAAAGAGAAAGTTGTTTTTAACTTTCACTTTTGATAAGTTTACTACAATATGATTTTTATTTTATAATAGTCTTTTAGAGGAAATTACCTAATAAAGAATATTGAAAAGAAAAAACATTTAGAATATATGTACTACAACGATTGGTTTGTTTATAGGAAAAAATTGCATGTCTGCAAGGTATTGAAAACGAATTCAGCCTTTATTGCAACGGAAGTTTACTAGTGGATGAAACTTGCGTAAATGAACTTCCATCGAATGTACTCGAGTTGACTGTACCCTTACTGGGAGGTAAGTTAACACGTAGAAAATAAAATACACAAATTTAGCATAGCATATTAACAGATATTTTAAATATCTTATATGTAATCAATCAAAACTGCTAATCGTATTTGTTATATATTTGAGAAAAATCCTTTAATTCTCAAATAATATATTTATGAAGGCATGAAGCGCAAGAAACTGCAGATTGGTTATGAAATAACTGTTTTTCTTATTCTTTTTTTAGGAAAGGTTCATGGTTCTTTGGCGCGCGCTGGCAAAGTAAAGGCTCAGACACCTAAGGTAAAGAGATGCGCTGCATTCTTCATTATTTAATTGAATTTATTCTCTGGGCTTATTGTTATTTATAAATAAGAAAATTTATATAAATATATTAAATATGTCTCTGTTTTAAACAAAATGTGTTTTGAAACTTTAGTTTTATAAATTAAATGTAAAATATGATGCAGGTTTTTATTAATGTATTAATGTATGTTACTAGGTTGAAAAGCAAGAAAAGAGCAAAAAGAAGACTGGCCGTGCTAAACGACGTATTCAATACAATCGTAGGTTTGTCAACGTCGTCCAAACCTTCGGCCGCCGACGTGGACCTAATGCCAACACAAATACATAAAGAAAAGCGTTAATATAATGTATTATTTGTTACAATAAATTCGGATAAAATGCCATAACTGAAACATATCGAATGTGTATTTTGTAATTAGAATTAAAGATTACTTATGTTAGGCTATATTCTTTAATCAACAGTCATAGGATGCGGTCTGAATTCGGCATAATTTGGAAAAAAGAAACGAAGCTAAACCTTGATATGTAGGATTGTAAGCACAACCGAACGTTTGAGTTTCAAAACACATAAAAATACAAAAGTTGCAATCTTTTATCCTAAAACACGACGGTATGAATGATGTTGTACACAAAATCCTGGAATTCACTATTGGGAACGTATTTGGTAAAGATATAACTTGCAGAGAACCCGTTCATCGTTGCGACGAGTATCAGCCGGGTTCTTTGGTAGAGCTGGGTAGAACCGGTATTAAAGTATGAAAAAAAAATATAATAACCTTAGCTATCTTTCAATTTTAATGTAAGACTTCATGATCACCGTACAGAGAACTCAAAATTTTTTATTCAGATATTCGATAGAGAGAATTACTTTGAGAAATAGCGTTTTTAGAAATATCAACTAATTGTAAAATAATATTTTGCGTAAGTGCAAACTTCGAAATGTAAAATTAAAATTTACATAATTGGGAGAAAAGTCAATTTTTATAAAACTTACATAAATTTAATTGAAAGAAAATCTCTTTCTTTTGTTTGCGTAGACAATTTTTGAAGATGGCAGTGCAAATTTCTGCCTCGTCATATTCCAAAATTAAATGCACATTTTTTTATGTAATTGTTCATACGTCTGATACTTTTTTAAAGATTTTCTATCTTTAGGGGCATACATATTCTTATGACAATAAGGCTGATATTTCTGTAAGTCTATAAAAATAAAATGAGTGCAAAATAAAAAAAATCCGACAAAAATCTCTAATTTAAAAAAAGAAACGTATGCAATATAGAAAAGATTTTATCGTATATTGTCAAAATTTTGAATTAAAACTAGGACATATGGAACGCAGCTCTAGGTATTGAGTTGTCTTAGCTTTTATTCTCGAATATGGTTATGTTATGGTTAGTTTGCGGGTTACGTCTTCTGCTAACAGATTAGTTGACTGACAGTTTTATAAAACTTTATGAGTTTTTATATAATTCATTAATGCACGACGAGCCGTAATATAACAGACACCATTCGTGTACTGAATTTTCACATAATTTTTATACCATAATTTATATATCAAGTTTTCACGAGAAACTCAAGCAATGGTAATTATGTAATTACATAAATTTGTATGTTTGTAAGCCTATATGTGAAATGATTGGTAACTGATACTAAACATATTTGTTTATGTGTCAAGTTTTTCAAGAAAATCTTAATGCCATGCGGGCTATGTGCGGTACCCGCGGTGAAACCAGCAAATCCGTCAGAAGACGGAATGTCGTACAGTAACGATCCGGGAGTCAAGAAACTAATTCGCCCATCCGAACTACCTATTTATACCTTTGAAGACGATTACGCTAAACAGATCCCATGGTAAAGCGCAAGTAATTCCAATTATAACTATTATGTCGCAGACAAGAGATTTAACTCACAATTAAGAAATCTTGTGATAAACTGTTAGAGAAGCAGAAAGTGTAACTGAGTATTCCTTACCAAAAGCACATATTGGAATTGACATTTCTGTCACTTATTTTATATAATGTTTATTGTTAATTTTACAGTACAGAATGTTCACCCTCAGTACTGGAGCAGAACGTATCTAAAATTCGCAAGTCGATTCAAGCAGTTGCATCAGAATATCAACATTACACTGGCGTCGCTTCAGATACCATCGACATTGGTTTTGAACACAGCAGATGTGAGTGTTAGCTAAGCATACATTTAAACGTGCTTTATAGAATTATATTGTCGTACGATAGTAATTTAATTTAATTATCTTTTTTTTTGCAGCTCTTTTAGATTATCTACGTGAGGAAAGTAACGTTATGCCACGAATGGGCGCTATCGCTATTGGTGGAATAGCTGGGTTAGTGCTTGGACTTAGAGGACGCAAATTCAAACGAATAGTATATTCTAGCGCGGGTGCTCTTTCTATAGCAGCTATCTGTTATCCGAAGAAGGCAGAAGAGGGATTCGACATGGCTAAACATTACGTGAACGTCGGCTACAATTTTATTTATGGCGGTAAGAAACATTAAATTATTTTTAGCAAATGGTTTTTGTATAAATAATAAATGTACGTTAAAACTAGCTTTTAAAAAAGTGAAAACGGGACACGAGATTGTCAATGATACATGGATATATATCGATGGTTTATTCTAAATAATTTCAGTCAAACCGGGTGACAATCGACAGCTGCAAATCACAATACCGGAAATGCCGAAAATGCCAACATCTTTTTCGGAATTTGCAGATTTAACGATTGTCACAGGTTCAGCAGTGGCTACCGCTGTTGGTAGCTTCGCACAGAATACATACGCATCTTTAAGCGGTAACAAGGAGGTAGGATGCAACGAAGAAATTTCTCTATTGCATCGTCCCTCCCTCATACCTGCATTGCTTAATTGTGCTATCAGAATCTCTTGCTTTTAAGTGTTGATTATAATGATTATCCAAATGAATCTGTTAAAAAATCAAATAGGAAACAAATACATGCTACAAAAATAATTTATATGTTGCGACCGTATTGCTGATATATTACGAAATATTATCACGAGTATCTTCTCTTAAAAAATTGTTATGCATTTAGTTTATGCAAACATCGATGGAGATAAAACAAAACATGTAACATTTCGTAACACTGAAGAAATCTCTGAACCGATCATTGAAACACCATCCGCGCCTTTGACAGATAAAAATACAGAATTACGCTCGCGAAGAAGTTGGTTTGAATGAAAGCAAATTTAGGTGCCTATGCTCGTTTTTTCCTATTATATTTCTTACTGACAATTTTTGTCTTGCTTGCTTGTGTAATAATCTTACTTTATTCTGAACATCAATTTTCAATGTTTATAGATATTATATTTATCTTTTGCCATTTATATGTTTCAGGAAAATCAATCGACAGCTAAATTAGACACTAAGCAAGATTAGGCGTTTGGTGATAATAATAGCGCAATGTAGTAAAAATGTACAAAAGTTCTATTAATAACATTTTGGAGAAAGAATCATGTATTATTTGAATAATAAATCCTAAGTACATCACAATATATGAAACAATTCTCAGAATTTCTTTTTGGATATTTTAATATACATAAAAATTTAAATTTACAAAAATCGATCAAGTATCAGGAAAACATAATCAGCTAGGAGGTTCTATTATTTAAAATTCCAAGAATTCCCCTAATTTTTAAGAATTGCGGTTCCGAGAATTCGGAATTTTGAATCGCGAAAATCAAGAACCTTGAAAATCAGATAAAGTATCAGGAGAACATGATCAAGAAGGAGGTTGCATTATTTGAAATTCCAAAACTTTCTTAAAACACAATTCGGAACATTCGTAATAAATTCTATAAAATTTAAATTTAAATTCAGGATTACTAATTTAAATTTTGAGAATCTCATGAAAAGGAATGGAAGGATTGAAAGGAACAAAGAATTTGGATTGAAATATAATTAGGAACGAGGTAAAATAAATCATATAACTTCAAGTTATTTCAATTTCAAAAGTAAACTTGATTGTTTTTTTCTTTCATTTACATATTATACATTATGAACACAAGATTAAATTATGTATGTGTATGCACTACATATGTATATTACAATACGTTTTCAAACTGATTTACTCATTTACAGTCTACATTATTGGTTGTTAAAATACGAATCTCTCCAAGTAGAAATCGAAAATTGAGACGTATGTACGCTTTCAACGCGACATTACGATTCGGCACGCGGGGCGCAGCCGCGTCTCGTTTTATCGACTGGTTATTCCCGGCTCGCCGCTCAACTGTACGGGATTTCGATTCTCACTCTGGCACAAGACCAAAACGGCACTCGAAACCTGCGCACTTGCAGCCTCGGCATGAGGATAGTCAATCTAATGTGCGCCCTTAGGAAACACAAACCGCTGCGTAGATCATGAAAGGGGCGCGCGCGCACACTTTTACCCCCCTACTATCTTGACCTGTTCCTCGCACGGGTCAACACGCGAACTACCGTTGGTGAGGTGCGATTATATCGTAAATTGCTCTTTCTCTCTCTCTCCATTCTCCCTCTCTCTCTCTCTCTCCCCCCCTCTCTCTCTGTCTCTGTCTCTCTTTGTGTCGTTATCCGGGATGTGAAAGTCGATGATTAGTGCGAGCTCGAAGCGTCCGCTTCTCTACCAAGTGTCGAGAGATATGAATTTGGAGTACGTTCGCTCAGATTCGTTCGGGAGGCTCCTCGATCGGTCTTGGATGCAAATATGATGCTCGTTTATCGTTATTTTCCAACGAGGGTGCTCCGTGTTGTGTGACGCACAGTGAAAGGGTTGCCGTCGCCGTCGCGACGCTCGCGTACATCCCCGACAGGCGGATGCTGCAAACTCGATGTACTCTCGTTGATCGTCGTCGTTCTCCGAGCAAAAAGATCGAAAATTTTTTTAAGAAATATCACATGAATTTACGGTGTTTATTATACGAATATGACGAGGGATGATGACGCGTCGATAAATCTCGTGCTAGGCAGTACGTGAATTTCGCGTGATTTAAGAACAGCTTGGCGGATCGAGGTGTTTTACAATTCAGGTAGGTTTTCCAGCTAAATATATAAAAAAGCAGTATCGATCCCGGATATTTCTTTTAATACGATATATTATTATTAGATTTAAGAAAATATTTCTGTCAATAATATTTTCATTTTTTAATAACTACAATTTATAATGAAGCATATATCGGTATTATTATTTGTATAATAGCGAAACGGTGCGAGAATTCGTGCGCGATTTGCTTTCGTTATTTAATCTCTTCGCGTTTCTATTCGGCATCGAGATTGACGTGTTGGGTGACAATATCCTTACCGATATCCTCTTCGCAATCACCCTCCCATCGCCGAGTATCCGGCGATAGGGAAGAGGGGTCGGGGGGGGGGAGGGGGTTGTGGGCTGTGAAATAGGCCGTAGCGATAGATGTTGTCTCATGTGCCAATCTCGGATGATACTGTTTTATATCTCAAGAACTCTATCTGTCCTTTGATATTCTCGTTGGGGAAAAAAAATCTACTGGAAATTGGAAGTATCCATGTGTGAAAAAACGATCCGTCAGGTCTGCCGCGGACAAACATTTTATATCGTAATTAGATAATTGGTCGCTGGGATCGATGTCGTGGAAACTTTGCTCACGCGAGAAAAATTGCGCAAGAATATATTAAGATATCTCGAGGCCTTTCTGCAATATCGTGTGTTCGACAAACGCGGTATCGCGCTAAATTTCATATATCATTAATCTGAAAAAAAATCTAACGCCAGATCTAGCGTAAAATAAAAGACTTGAGAGTTTTAATGTTAAAATCTTCGATTCTTTTCGAAGCTGGATTTTTTACTGATCTTCAAGCGTGATCGGATAAATTTAATTACTTGTAAAACTCTTTCCGTCATATAAAACTTAATTCAATCTTATTACATTGCGATTACGATCTTTAATTATTCAGATTTATTCTATTCGTTCTATTTATCGCAACGTCCTTAACGTGTTAACGTTGTATAAAAAAATCGTTGTGTTTTTCACGTAGAGTGGATATGGTAACTATGAACTCCGAAAAATCGGCTTGCCGCCGAAAACCAATAGAGAAAAGTAGCAGCAGTAGCAGCAGCAAGAAGGCGCCCGAGCATGTTGAAGATGTGGATAAAGGAAATGAGGACGATCGTGCGAACGATTCCCCGGATTTGTCCCCCAATACCCCCACGCACAACGTCACTGCCTCTTGCGCCGAAGACACCCCTAATTACCTTGTCTACAAAAAGGTATTATCGCGAATAAAAACGAAGGTTTTAATATTAGAATTATACCTGTTCGACTTCAGTGTAATAATTTAAATTAATTTCAACTGCATGTTTTACTTTTAATTTATTTTTCAAACCAAACGACATTGCTTTCGTTATTTTACATAAAATAATATTACTATATATATATTACTTTTTAGATGGAGTCGATTGTAGAAAAGATGTTGGATGAATTCACCGGTGTGCCCGTAAAAACAGTTAAGACCTTCATGACGAAGACGCCGTCTGTTTTTACAGGTAAAGGCGGAGATACTTGTGTTTTAACGTCATAAGCACGATCTTTTATTTTTGTCAATTTAAAGTTAAGCTTAAAAAGAAATGTACGGAAAATGGAATTTTCTTATGCAAGCCTCTCATCTGAGGGCATAAATTTAGGCCGAGTATTATTAGCGACCTTAAACGAAGATTTAACGAAGAAAATAATTATATATAATTGATATATAACATTCCAGGTGCAGATCTTATAGCATGGATGATGAAGAGCATGGATATTGATGATCAAGGTAGAAGATCTATTTTCTTAATTTATGTTAATTCTTAGATTCTATCCGTGATTAATATGAATCTGAAACGTGTAGTATATTGGTATGTTAATTCAGAGGCTCTTCACGTGGCTCATCTTATGGCATCCCATGGTTATTTTTTTCCTATCGACGACCACTGCCTTACCGTAAAGAACGACAACACATTCTACAGGTTTCAAACACCGTATTTTTGGCCATCGAATTGTTGGGAACCTGAGAACACTGATTACGGTAAATATTAATAATATAATCGAATAATATTAATAAAAATATTAATATTATCATTAGTGTAATTTAATTTGTCACTTGTATCGTAGATGCAAATGATTTAATTAGCAATATATTTAATAATTATAAAAATTATTCTTGTTTGCCAACTTGCTAAAAAGTAATTGATCAGGAAGAAACGTAGTATTACTTTATTATCAATTTTAGCGATTTATATCAAACTTTGTATATACGTGTCATATTTTCGTAACTATATCATGATATATATACCCGTTGGTGCGTTACTACGTTAAATGTTACAGCTGTCTATTTATGCAAAAGGACGATGCAGAATAAAACGCGATTGGAATTGGCGGATTACGAGGCGGAGAATCTAGCTCGATTGCAAAAGATGTTTTCGCGAAAATGGGAATTTATTTTTATGCAGGCAGAAGCGCAAAGTAAAGTTGACAAGAAAAGAGATAAATTAGAAAGAAAAGTCTTGGATAGCCAAGAAAGAGCCTTCTGGGATGTACATCGGCCAATGGTAAATTCTTATTACGTTAGAATAATAGATAAAAATAAAGAACATTTACATATATGTTTTCTCATTGATAAAATATCAGGACAAGAATTTTTGTATTATAAATAGGGAAAAGTGAGAGGAAGATTTTTATCATAGAAATATCGGTTGTCAATTACATTACATTTCAGCCCGGATGCGTAAACACGACGGAGCTGGATATTAAGAAAGCTTGTCGTAGTAATAAATCTGTCGTACAACCAAGTAAGCATTTGCAACTGGGCGTCGCCGGTGGCAAAATATCGCCGTCTGCAGAAACGAGTGCGACCACATCGATAGAATTTTTGCAGAAGGAGATCGAAACTCTGAAAGACAGACTGCACAAGCCCGTCATCAAGGTCTCGAAAGTAGCCGAAGCGTATGTCAATAGAGTTATCTGTTTTAGCCAAATAAACCGAGGGATATTATATATTTGGGAACATTATTGTATTAACATTTGTTATATAAAGTCAATCGAGATTTGGTTAAATATTTCCATGTATAAAATAGCGAAAGTAAAATGTGTGTCCGTTCCAGATTTTGTTCCATGTTGTCCAATGATATAATAGTACAATTTATTTAAGCTTCGCTAAATGTGTATATTATATGCGTTTATAGGCTAATCGATATTTGTGATATTTTTAGTTTGATTGGGTACTTTGAACAATACATGGAGTACGATCCCTTTTTCACCCTACCCGAGCTCACAAATCCATGGATAACCGACAGCCCGGAAATGTGGGAGCAGGAGAAATTAGCGTAAGTATCGTTATTATAAAGAGAAAAAAATTCTCGCATTAGTTGTGGTAAATTTCATCCAAACGTTATGTGTTACCTATATGTTTTTCCACGCATATTTATATATTTACGAATATGTAGGAAAGAAATACCTATGAGAAGAGTAAAGAGGTGGGCGTTCAGTCTTCAAGAACTCTTACAAGATCCCGTTGGTAGAGAACAATTTATACGCTTTTTAGATAAGGAATTTAGCGGCGAAAATCTCAAGTATGTATAACAACTCTCGCGTAAGTTTTTCTTTTTCTTCAGCTATAAACGTTACTATTTCATACTCATATTTACACTTTTATATACTATCTATCTACACACGTAATACGATGTTGAATTTACATCAGGGAGACGAGATCATTTATGATATGTGCAGATTTTGGGAAACCGTTCAGGAATTGAAAACTTTACCGCAGAAAGACGTCCAGATGAAAGTCGAAGAGATATGGCGTGAATTTTTGGACACGGATGCCAGTTGTCCCATCAATGTCGATTCTCGGTCTTACGAGGTTACCAAAAAAAGTCTCGAAAACCCAGACCGATGGTGCTTCGACGTTGCTGCGGTATAAATTTAAGTTATTAATTATTTGATTAGATATATCATATAGAATGGAGGAATAAAACAATAAAACCAATTAAAAAATAAAAATTTTAAAAAGTTATTAAACTTTATTTATTTTTTTATTAAAGATAATAATATAACTACTTGTGAAACAGATCGTTCAAAAGGAGTATTAAACAAGATTAACGATCCATTTCTTATGAATTGATTTATATTATTACACAAAGTCAAATATATGATGTCTAAACAATTATCTATATTTTATATTTAACTTTCTCTATATTGTTATTTTCCAGGCGCATGTATATCATCTAATGAAAAGTGACAGCTACTCGAGATATTTACGCTCGGAAATGTACAAGGACTTTCTCAATGGATCCAAAAAAAAGGTAATTCCTCTTCGTGAGATCGTTGCGATAATTTGAAATGTGTCATTATTATTTAAATCATATGATTAACAAGATCTACTGTGTTCTTAACATTTCAGACTTCCGTAAAAGGCATTCGCTCTATCGTTTCTTTCACAGGACGAAGAGACACAGCAACTTCGTAACCTGCCACTTTCTAGCACTTATAATAATCTTACATCTCTACTTGCTACTCCGCTTTTTCTTTTGTTTCCGTAAAAAACTGCACAAAACTGACAAGAGGAATTTGAATTTTAAGAGATATTTTCTATTTGACTTTTTCTTACATTACCGACACATCTGTAAGTAATTGAATATTTTATATCGGTTATTATATACAACAACTAAGATTGCTTAAAATCTTATCGAGGAATCGTACGCTTTTCAAATCTATTATAATATATAAAAGATCGATTACAAATCAATTATTGCATTCGTCCAATATTTCATATCTATTATTTATGACATTTATCTAATTATCATAAATTTTTAATTGTAACTTTCTCATCATTTTTATTTAAAGTATAATTATCTAAATATTTAATATCAAAAATCTAAAAATTTGGAAAAAGATAACGCGCTATCAAACTTTTGCTAACAAAAATTAATTGCAAAAATTTTAAAAATTCAGCCGTAAAAGTATAGAGATCTTAATATCCACGTAGGTATACACTTATTTTGTTAGGATTTAACACTGCGGCATACTTTTTGGATAATCTAAGTAGAAATAAATGCGTGTAAATAACGCGTTTTCTTAATCCGCGAAATGCATTAGAGATATCAAATTAATTGTAATAGCGGAATTGAACTGATGAGGAATTAGGGGAATGTTAGAATAATACAAACTGTATGACATAAATTAATTGTACAAGCGATACAGTCGAGAATTATGTATCTTCAACAAATGAAAGCAAGAGAATTGAGCAAAAGACACGCACAGATATGTACAGAAATATATTTTGCATATAGTAAATAATCTCAACATTGCCCAAATTTTAAAGATTACGAAAAATGTCATTCAATATATCCTTCTTTTTCGTTATATTCGCATACATAAAACTTGTGTCAGAAAACTCGTAGAATTAAGTTAAAAACCTAAAGCTACAATAAAATCGGATAAAAAAAGGTATTTATTATTTACTTAATTCAAAATATTTCTTTATCTTCTATTTCCCTGTGTATATTACGGCACCGACATCTTCTATATTCTCTATGAAAATAATAAAAGAGTCTTCTGAAATTACTTTCAATTTCCTTATCTTTTTAGTTTAGATAAAAAACATTAATAGAAAGAGAGAGAGAGAGAGAGAGAGAGAGAGAGAGAGAGAGAGAGAGAAGAAAAAGAGAAACGTTGAGTCAAAGACATAAGGAATATTCAGAACTGTTAAACTTATTTCTAATGGTTACGTTATATGGTCCTCATGATCTAACTACTTAGTTATATTATATCATTACGTATTTCGGACTATTCAACATTTAGCATAATCGAATATTCATTGCCGTTACATGATTTAATAACTAAATGTCTCTGACTGAATGTGATTCAAACTATTAAAAACTTTCCTGATTACTTTGGCACAAAGTCGTCTAACGGAACTCCTGTAATACGTACATGTATGTTCTTATATCTACGTCATCTTCTAACGTTTTAAGTATTTTTATTAGATAACATAAGTTTATAGATATGTCTCAATGATACTATTTTGTTACTGGCAGTAAAAATTATTTTTAACAATTAAACTTATGTTAATGAGCTACGGAATCAAACAGCTTGATAATAGCTTGATGTGTGCACGTTCCAGAAAAGCTCGTAAAAACAAAAAGATAAATGCTGTAAAAATATTAATATCGTATTGATGGAAAAATATTTTCTACAAAATATTCATTTTTCAGGATGGTATAAAATTTATTACTAATATACATAATATATATCTATTCTATCAACGAATATTTGCGAATAGATATTCCTTTCACATCTTAAACAACAATTTATCGATCGACATTTCGGTAAAGTACAAAATTGTTCTGTCCTTAATGACAGCTATTCAGTTTATATAAGCCTTCGTTACATGACGATTTATGTAGCAATCTTATGTAGCAATAATGGCACGAATCGTGAAAAATACTAAATACCTGCTGCGCAGATATAACTATAATATATGCACGGTCGTGCTGGATTTGTGGATACAAAGCTCGATATATTTCAGATCTAATATTAAATAAATTTTACGAGCTTTCCCAGATTTCCTTTCTAGGGCACAAATATCGTAAGAAACATAAGTGTCAAATTCGCCTAGAAATATACAACAACGACTCAAGTGTTCGTTGTTCCATGTCTAAAAGTGTCTAAGAATGTTGTTGAATCCCCAACAATTGAATTGTCGCGATTGTAATACGTAAAGTCTTTTGCAGAACGCTCATTTAAATCGATTCGTTGATTGTCTGCGCGAATCCTATATCGCTTCTATATCCTTTTTATTATTTCTGTTGATGAGCGGCACCACCGCCCAGAGCGCGGTGCCCAAAATCAGGATGATTCCGAAGGCCAAGAAGATCGGCTTGTACGACAGCACGTTCTCGTAGATGACCCCGCAAACGGGCGGTCCGACGAGCTGCAACACGCCGTTAACGAACAACGAGATCCCATAGGACGAGCTGAGCTTCTCCGGTCCCAGCATATCCGCGAGGATGACCGTCGTGATGCCGATGTACATGCCTGATGACAGGCCGAAGAGGGCACAGAAGAACGATAGCATGGTGTAGCTGGTCGCCATCGGTAACAGAGCCAGGGCGATTCCGCTGGTGCCGAGTCCGCCCACGAAGTAATAATACTTGGGCATAAAATCGATGTCAGATAAGGACGCGCCGCTGATCCTGCCGACCAGATCCAACGCCGAAACTATGGACAGCAGGAGGGCCGACGAGTTTTTGTCGAAGCCCTCAGCGATCGCGTAGGACGGCAGGAGAATCATAAAGTTCGTGTTGCTGATGGCCGACGTGGAGTTGGAGATGAGAATCACCAGGTAAATGGGATCCCTCAGCACGCTCAGGTCGAAGAAGGGCATCTTCTCGAGCTTGCTATCGCATTTCTTCGGTTTCTTTGCCGAGCTCCGTCTCGGTTCCTCGACGCACACCCTGCTATCTTCCTTTCGGTTTTCCTCGACTTTCGAGGAGTCCAATTGCGACCTACCATTCTTCTCGGCAACAGCACTGTCTCGCTGCGATAAATTCTGCGTATCGCCATTCGGACGATCGCCATCTTCCTCGGCAAGACGCGGAGTTGTCATGTGAAACTCATTCAGAGTATTCTCTCGCGGAATTTCTTCCTGTATATGCGAATCCTCGTCCTTAACAGCGTTGTACCGTAATCCTACGATCGTATCATTCTCCTTGTAATCCAATTTCCTTTTAGGCCCACCGGATGCCTTCTCCGTGGTTGACTCTAGCACCACGTTTTGCAAAAGATTCGAGAATTTGCGTATTGGTTCATCGTTGAATTTTGCGTCCTCTCCCATTTTTTCAATCGATTCCCATTTCCCGCCGACAGGCTCTTCGAGGGTCGGCGCGTTGTGTAAAAGATCTGAGAACTTGCGTATTGGTTCGTCGTCGAATTTTGCGTCCTCTCTTATTTTTTCAGTTGTCTCCCATTTTCCACCGATAGGCTCGTCGAGAGTCAGCGCTTCGTTATCGACTCCCTCGTCCAGGGGCACAATTTTCATGTGCTGCTCGACCGGATGATATAGGAGAGCGCAGACCAGCGTGTTCAGCGTGATCGCGCCCATGATGAGGACAGCTCCTCTGGAATGTGACAATGAAACCTGATTTAAGTAAGGTATGCATCCAGCTTTGTTTTTAAGGGGCGAGAAGGAAATGGTTTTCAGATAAAACTTCAACTTGGACCTGGGCTTGTTGTATTTCCGTTACTATTGTTATTTGTTTTTAGACTAAATTTTATCAAAATTTTATATTTATTTGTTCGACGATATTAACTAGGAAGGTATTGTAATTGCGATTTTTTGAACGAATTAGTAATTAAAAAACTGTTTTATATCGTTGACATAAGACGGTATTAACCAAAGGCTGTCATAAGTGTGATTTTTCAAAAGAATTAATAATTAAAACGTTTTATATCGTTGACATAAATATATCTACAGTACAGTATGGATTGATTTTCTCTCTACTGAACGCATAGGAAACTGGAGGAATTAGAATTTCCGAATTGACGAGGCTTCATTGTTCGACGTCTGCGGGACCTTTCTTGGGACGAAGATTTCGACGGGTAAGTTTGCGAAAAGTTTTGTGCCGTGTGACTTCCCAAGCCGCTTTGGAGTGCGCTTCTACTTTCCGATCCCTCGAAAGCAGTTGGGACTACTGTATAAAGTCTTTTGCGGAAGGGCTCTCGGTAGAATAGATATCTTGTTCTCGAAACAGGAGCCGAAAGGAACATCTGAATAATTCACATTCAGTTTTTCTAATAATTGCTCCTCCATGTTCTCTTAAGTAGACATTATTAGAGAAAAAAGAAGTGTCAAATCAACATTGATATACTGGTATATGTATATGCAAGAATATATAATCTTGAAATGAGATTATATTGCATTAAGCGAAGAAAACTTGCTTAAAAATAAAGTCATTTATATAGTTAAACGAAGTTTTATATTGTTCAATGAAGAAAAAAATATTGAAATAAAAAGATGAAGTTCTTATAAGAGAAAGATTATATATCAGTGTTAATTTAATACTTCTTTTTTTTCTGAGTATATGACTTTTTTAGTAAATTACCTATATCCAAAGCAGTCCAAGAGATATTGCAGTAACGGTGGTAGCACTATAGTGCCGATCGCGCTACCAGAAATGCATAGACCGTTCGCTACCCCTCGTAGTCTCTCGAAGTATTGCGTAACGATGTAAACCGTCGGTGGAAATGACAATCCAGCGCCGATCCCGACCATAAGACCATAACTACGTATAAAAAAAAAACTATTATTTATAAATATTGAAAGTATAAAAATTTTTTAGAAATGCCAGAAAATATTAATTTTTTATTCTTTATACATGCAAGAATTATAACGTCAAAATGTCATCAAAAAAGTCATTTTGACGTAAAATGACGACAAATAACGTCAGCTTGCTACCTGGGATGTTTCGTGTAGCATTTTAATGTATTACGTGTATACGTAAATCAAAGACTTGAATAATATACGTAAATCAAGGAGACCTTTCGTCTTAAATGCTTCAACAACCGGCTTTATTACACAACATTTCGGCACCGTTTCGTCATAGTAGTTATTAAAATCAAAGTTGTTAACAACTGTGTTTGCCTATTCACTTGCGACGCTTCTCGAACGTCAATCGATAAAGAAACTGTACCTGACGTAAAGATAAGTAACTGAATTAGCGAAGTAGCTCAGCATCATCCCGCTGGCTGCAAAAGTGCCGCCGATGAGAGTCACCGTTTTATAGGAGTACTTGGTCGACAGGATACTAGATAAAGGACCTGCAAAATATTTCATATTATATTTTTAGGATACAGGCATCGCATTTTATTTACTTTACAAATATATCAATGTGTATTGAAAGCGAAATTTCGTTCGTAAAGGAATAAAGCAAAGTATCCTGTATAATAGAGAAACGAAACTTATTATAATATCATTAGTTTAATTTACATCTAAATCTATGAATATATCACAAATAAAACGCGAGATGTGTTCTCGGAAAATTCAGGCGATTTTCAAATTTAAAATCGAAGTAGAATATTATTTTGAAGAGTATTGCTTACCTAACGAGCTGTACAGAAAGTAGCATAACGCCGGCATCCAGGAGGCCGCCGTGGAGGAGGCTTTGAAAACATGCAGAAACTCGACGAAGAGCACGCCGAAGGACTTGACGGTGCCGGGGATGAGAAAGTTGACGACGAGGGCGGAGAACAGGACCACCCAGCCCCATCCCCCGTCCGGCGGGATCATCTTCGTCCTCCGCGTCTTCCTCCTCGTCGACATGGTTCTTCCGATCGCGGCGCGAGTCCCGTGCGATTCTCGACTGCAAAACCGTTCAAAAGGGGGACGTCGTTACGCGTGGATTATAATAGACACTTTCTGCCTTCCGTCGCCGCGCGAAGGTAAAGAGAAAGATTATTATCGCTGTTAAAGGACGGATCAGCTTGGAGCGCCGTCCTTGGCGCGATTACGCTCTTTCATAACAGCGCGATAGAGGAATCGGCAGCGGCAACGTTCGATGAAATCATCGACGTTTCGCGAGACCGCGGATTAGATCCTATTGTATTCCGCGGCGTCGCAAAACTTTCGCGTCCTCGAAGATCTACGCGTATATCTCTAGCTTCCCAGACAACACGCATGACTAAAAGACGTCTTTAAGACGTTACCAAAAATTAAAATTTACAAGACGTCTCTTAGACATCTTTAAGACGTTATAATGTTGTCTTTCCTCCTACAGTTCGTCATAAGATTACCATAAAATCTGAAATTCGCCGCGTTGTTTGCCGCAGGTTCTTTCCGACAGTTTCGTCATAAGATTACCGTAAAATCTAAAATTCGCCGTGTTGTTTGCGCGGTGCGAACCAGCGGCGGAGAGAGAGAGAATGACGCGTTTCCTTTTTTTTATAATTGTCCGCTTATTGGCCGCACGCTTTCCTAGAAGGATTTTCTTTTCACACTTGGCCGCGCGCGACGGCTTCGCGCGTTCACCTGCGCGCACGCATGGAATATATACGATTTTCATTGGAACACGCGTTCATTGGAACCGTCACGTGTAATACGTGTCCCGGTTACCATTCACGATCGCGCACGCGAACGCCCGGGGAAAAATTCCCGCCCGTGTGTACCAACGCGCGCGACGAGCTCGGAATAATTAATCCTTCCATTTGCTCCTAAACGTAAAGGGAATATATGGTTGAAAAAAAAGAGACTGAAGAAAAGCCATTTTAATCGCGTGGAAGAGAACGGAAAATACGTGTTGATCTATACACATTGGAAACCCACGTATCTACATGCAGGAAGATTATAGGATGAAAGTCGCTGAACAAGACTCTCGTGACTCTCTGCTGTCGTATCCTTCTATTTCGGTAGAAAGCACGCGTCAGGTATCACGAGATCTTGGAATTAAGCTGCGGTTTGAAGGACATGTTAAAAGATATCGGTCAAAAATCGTAACGAGTTTAGGCTCGACGAAGGACGATGAGTAAAGTAACCTTTGACCGAGGCGATGGAATCTTTCTTACGAATTGTTTTCTTATATTTTTTGATGTGCTGAATCATTATCAAACTTTTAATTATATTTCAAGCTGATGAGAAAATAGCAAAAATTGCATGCAAAGTAGCAAATTGGTAAAAATCGGAACAAAAACTCGAGAATATATAACATTTTCTTACCTTTATGTTCTCCTCCTACTGTCTCTCACTCCACCTCCTTTATTCTAATCTGACACATCACCCATTCTAACATAAAAGAGAAAAAAAAACCAGCCCACTCTATCACCCAACCTAACTCAACCCTGGTGGAAAAATGTCGTAGAATTCTTCGTAAGTCTTAATTCTTACAAAATTTCTGAGAAAATGTGAGAAATTTTTTCACCAGGGTTTAAATGCGATTTTCGCTATTTTTCTATCAGATCTTGAAATAAACGTTCGATAATGATTCAGCACATGAAAAAATATAAGAAAACATGCATAAGAAAGGTTTCAACGGTCAAAATCTGGTTACTTTCCCCATCGTCCTTTGTTTTATCTTTCGAGCCTTACTCCCAAAGTAAGATATGATAATTTTATCGCTCGTACCTAAAACTGTAAATCCATGCTCCCCAATGATGTTAAACATAATGGCTGATTCTCATTGCTTTCCTTTTATTGCTTTCAATCGAGGAATAAAAGTTGCAATGATTTTGCGACCGTTTAACACACTTCGATGCTTTCGATATTAAATCAATCGCGTATTCGGCTAAAAGTCTTGAGCATTCGAAACAATATCTTTAATCAGGTGTTGAGATATTATTATCCATAATTAAAAAAGCAAAGGGGCTAGATTTTTATTATTGCCAATTTTATTATAAACTTCTTCCTCGGAAAATTTTGAACAAACGGAACTATCTTCGATATCACGTGTCGAGATATTAATTCATTCGGAGTTAAAAAGAGTTGCAAAAGAGTTAAATTCTCATCATCTCCTTTGCATTATGAATTATTAGGCGGATCTAACTGTCATCCTTCTGAGAAACGTTAGTTACGGTGTTTAACGTGTCGGTACGAAGGCGAACATATGATAAACGGTAAAAATAAAATACTTAGTGTACTCACGCTACACGTACGTACGCGTGTGTCTCGTCTCGATCCTCGTCTTTGTGGTATTAATTAGCATATATCTCGGCGAGCGCGTTACGTTCTATCGTCCAACGTCGCATTCGAGTTCCTGACGGATACTCTGCGTGTTACGCGGCTATCGCGTGGCGGGCAACCATTAATTTGAAAAATTACGACTATTATCTGGCTTTTAGATTTGAACTTTTCATCACGTTTCTCTGCCCCCTAATTTAGCCGAGAATTAGCCGGAAGCGTAGTGGAAGTTTGACAATTTAATCGATATGACTAACCGGAATCCGGCGAAAAGGACAATGTAATAATAGATATCTAGTTAGCCAAATCTGAAAAGAGCATATTTTATCAAGCGTCCGTAAAAAGTTTCCTTGACAAAGTAACGACAGATTTGATGCAAAATCCGCTAATTAAATTGATATTTACAAAACGACAGAAATTACTTATTCATAAAATGACAGGCGGAACCGCAAATTGATCCGACAGCAAACAGACGGCAAAAACCGAGCAAGAACATGCATATAGTACAATACGACGGTAAATTGGCAGCAAATACTGAGACTTTCCATTACGTAGCTTATTCAGTATACTTAAGGTAATACTTAAAGGTATTTAAAGGTATTTAACATGACGCATCAAATTATCGAGTTATGTAACAGCAACAAACGGTTTGCTCGATATTCACTACCAATTTGCTGTTACATTGTGCCGCGCATATTCTTGCTCGATTTTTACCGTCTGTTTGCTGTTAGATTATGCTTTTGCAAGCAATTATTGCTCTTATTTTACGAACAGTAAGTTTTGCAAGCCTAAGAAGGACACAAATGTGGCATCGGTTTTAACGCAAAATTCTAATCTTTGCTGGCGTATTGTTATCATTTTACGTAAAGGGTATGTAACGTAAACTTTGTGGTAAACATATTTGCCGGGAATTTAACGACGATCTAATAAATCTGTGTCTGCAGCGTAATGCAAAAATAAAGATGCAGTCTATATATAAGTTTTGATGGACATAACTTCAATTTACGATTCACGAAACATTTTCAATCACTCAAACGTTTTGAATGAAAATATTATTTCTTCCACAAGCGTCCCTTTCAAGTTTTAATAAAAAGAGAAACGAACGCGCTTTGCATCACGAAACGTCGCGCAGCTTCTATAACTTTGTAACTCGTTCTTTAAAACGTTATTAATTAAAAATGCACAGGTAAGGCATTGAAAATATAAATTAATTCTTCGGTTCTCTGATTCTCTCAAGGTAATGTGAATCTCGCTGATTGACGTCTCGAGGATCATCCGCATTTGCGTATTTGCGTCTTCTTCGTTTCGAGGCGAGCGACGGTGCCAGTGGTAGTAAACCGCGCAACGGTGAGAAAAGTCCCGTAATCGGCCACGCGGCTGCACACCGCGCTATAAGTAGGCACATCGCTCGCGAGGAAGTACCACGCCTGGGTACTATGAATGATTCCCATTTACTACGGATGCGTAAAACGCTCGGACGCGCTGCTCGCGAACGCGCCGCCGCCGATCGCCCACCGCGCCGCGCCGCGCCGTTCTCCAGTCGGTGCGAGACGCATGGTACGATCGACCTCGCGAGATCTCACGTTAATAACGTTTCAAAAAATGCCGCTCACGTGTTAGACAGTAACGAGCTATAAAAAGTTTCGTAATACGCGTGTAATCTCCGGATTTTTAACCAAAAAAGAGAGAGAGAGAGAAATCTTCACGAAAAAGATCATATTTTCATTAAAATGTTTAATAATATTTAAAACTTTCGGAGTCACACGGTATCCTTTATGTTAAAGTCGCACGCTAGTGATTCACGTTTTACGTAATTCCATTTCAATCAAATCGCTTCCGAATGATAAATATGTATATTTCTGCGTGAAACTTTTGCCAGACTTTTCTCCTCTTCGACTTTTTTCTTGCCGAGTTAACATTCTCCAGATTTTTGGCAGCGTTTTCGTAAATAACGACAGTGGGGGAAGAAACCGTCTGATCAAACGACATAAGAGAGGTCGGGAATCTTCAAAGAAACTCGCTCTATTTGCGTAAGCCAAACGTGGAAGGAGGACACTTCGAATATTTTTTGAATAAACAAAAATATAGACAAAACAAAAATGTGAATATTGGCCTTCCTCTCTGGATCTACGGATTAATGTGTTTATCGAAGATGAACAATTGCGTAATTCTGACGGAATTATACCGAACATTTTCCAGAACATATGTTGCCAAGTGAATAAATAACCGGTTCTATTAATACATTCTTAAGGCCGAAAGTTTGAATGTGAATGTATCATTACGCGCTAAAGGTTAATGTCGCTATTGAAGCCGAAAACCTAACGATCGAAGAATCTCATGGCTTTCCAGTCGATAGATATATCAGTTCTATGCTTATCAAGCCAATTATGGCACCTTCTCACTCTTGCTGTTTGATGTAGAAAAGAGAAGATTGAACGCTAATAATAGAAGACATGTAATTATTTTCTCGCTCGCTACGTCTGGCAAAAAATTGTTCATACATTCGCAAAAATGTTATATTTTGTTAAATATTGATCAAATATTAGCAACCTTGTATGGTTTGCTCAAATTTGAAGCTAAAATCCTATATAATGACTTCAATTATAGAGGCTGTTTAAAATGTTATCAAATATGTTGCCACTCTGCGTCACTAAACGTTAAATTATATACTTAATAAGCATCAATAATAATCTAGTAATCGATGAAACCCATCTCGCAAACGTTTGAGTGATTGGAAATGTTTCGTAAATAAAAAATAATGTAGAATAATAAATAATACTATAGAAATTAGTTTGCATAAGAAAATTATTTTTATTTTTGTAAAATAATATTTTTTTTAATAAGTGAAACAGGAGAAAAATATTTCTTAATAAAATGCTATAAAGTTATTAATATAATTAGCAAAGAGATCATAGGATATATTACATTCACATATATTTTAGCAAGGTTTGTGCAGTAAGATTAATTATTGTATATACAATTCTGATGAATGATGTACTCTCGATTCATTGGATGACTAAAATTCTAAGAAAAGTTACATGTTTTCTTTATGAATCGTTACAAGGAAGATATCATTTACATTAATCGGCTGTCTATTTTGTAATAAACACAGCGACTATTAGCTGGCAAAGCAACGCAAGAAATTCTCAAGATGTATCATATCGTATAACTAAACATTCATTCAGGAAAAAGCCAGCAATGGCGCCGCGCCGCGCCGCGCCGCGCCGCGGCGTAAGCGGCGGAGATCTGTGTCTCATTAAATAATTTTATGTTCAAATCTTACTCGATTTATTTGATATCGAGTTTCACGGGTCGTGCGACCGAACGTCGAGTCGCGCCGCGTGTTTACGCCTATATTATACTTATTAATTTAAGGCGTTCTGTCGCCATAGTCATGAGCGAGATAGCGTGGGCAACTCGTATCTCGGCAGTAACAAACGGCACGCTCGTTAACGTTCAAACGCCTTGAAGCATTACGGTGAATTAATATCCGTAAACAGAATCCGAAAGGAAAAACACGTTCCATTACGAAGATAACGGGTGGGTAACGTTAATATACGCGCACGCACACGCGTGAGGAGACGCCGAAGCGTTAACTGGTAATCATCCTTTATTGAAGGATTAATCACGCACGTTCCGTATTTTCTCCCGCAATACGTGCACTTCGTTATTGGCAAATAAGATTTCCCGACCGCTTGCGTTTTTTTTTTCTTTTTGGAAGCTAAATACCAGATAACTTAGTTGAATCACAAATACATTCTGTACATGTGTATCACATGGTTAAAACGACATGTGTGGAATCGCGATTCTAAGTGACGCGTGTTATTGGTTTTGGCAAAGTTGTTACTTTTGTAAAAGATGTGCACTACATTCTAGTCTTTGCTAGTGTGTTAAATCAAGCTGTTAATTATATAATTACGACATCAAGCCGATTTTATTGGGTTCACTCTCGCTCTTGTGATTAAAGTCTACTTTTGCTTTATAAAAAGCAAGATAAAATTTCCTTTATTTCTTATTTTAATTGAATTTCTTTTTGTCTCCTTTTTTTATTTCAAATAAATAAAATATTTCACATTATGCGGATAACAGCGAGACCTCTGCACCTGTAAACTATAGGCCTGTTCGTTTTCGCTGCACTTATGAATTAGTGCGATAAGTTAGAATGAAACAAATATATTTTCTTTCATTCTAACTTATTGCCGTACTAATTCAGAAGTGTATAGCGAAAAATAACAGGCTTTATCGTACTACGTAAAATATACAGCAATTTCGTCTATTAGTTGGAAAAATTTGTGTATTTTTCCACGCACGCAGTTGATGGAAATACAATGACACGCCGACGACAAGCGATATCGTGCATAAAATATAACAGATGCATTTGCGAACAACGACATATGTTTCCGTCTAATTCTAAATCAAGCATATATAAGATCGCATGACGTGAAACACGCGATACACAAGGTTACCACTCTAATAGAATTGGCCAACAAATCTAATAATATATATTTCTTGAATAAAACTCGAACTTTTCTTTCTGCAGTTCGAACCTGCGTCTATATACCAGAAGTTTTATCATTTCGTAAATTAATTTTGAAATGCTCGCAATGTCTTTTTGCAATGTTTATATTGCGATAAGCTTTGTATAGCATTATAATGTACTTAACTCAAAATATACTTAAATATGTATGCTTGAATGGATTTAAATAAAACCCCTAATGATCAGTACATCTGATTATTAATGCAAGTCAGTATCTGCATTTAAAAATATAAGAAAAGCAGGTTTTGAAACTAAATAACACATAATTAATCGCAAATATAATGTAAATCATTTGCATGACAATGAGAAGGTTTAAGAACAGCAACATGATAATAACGTCTCTAATTTTTAGATTCTTAAATTTTGATTAATAACTAATAAAAATTTCAAATTGATCTTAGATTTCGTGCGAGTTATAAATTAGGAATCTAAGGCCTAGTTTACACCGATCACTTGATACGCGTATTAAATAGTAAATAACTAGTAAATTAGTTTGATTATTGGCTGATCAGCTCAAATATACTATTTGATACGCGTATCAAGAGATCGGTGTAAACTAGGCCTACATCAGCGAAAAAAGTTCAATTAAGGGTTCAATCAAATTAAATATGTATTAGCGACTTAAAGGTACGAAAATATGGAGTTATCCAGGATTATAAAAGACGAGTCGAGTCTAAATTAAAGTCATAAATTTATTATCGAGCATTATTAGCCCAACCAATTCATCCGAAAGCAATTATAATAATCGCGCACTGACCTGGTAGACATTTCCTCTGGTTTTGACATCTCTTCTTCTCACCGCTAGCGGTGGTGGAGGAAGGATGAAGGTGGCGGTGGCTCAGTCACCCGCGGAGAACTATTCTCTCTCTTTCTTTCGCTCTCTTCTCACACACACACACACTCTCTCTATTACTCTGGTAGGAGGGCAACGGGAAGCAGGATGCTCATCGGACGTTTGCTATCATCCTGTGTCTTGGACTAGACTGCACACTGGCACCGTAGAACCCGTTCCACTCCCTCTTCTTTTTTTCTCAGCTCTCCTCGAACCGGCGCAGGAACACTCGAAGGTTGCCCTCAACTTTTATCGTACCAAAACGGTCACCATGCCGCGCCATTATAAGACCGGTGTGCACCACCGATGTGCACGTTACGGTGTGCACGTAAGGATTGTTTTCTGCGAGTTAGCTGGCAGGCTGGCAGGCAGGCTGGCTGGCTGGCTGGCTGGCTAGCTGACCGGCTGGCTGGGCGACTGGTCGGCGATACCGACTTTACTGGTGAGCCACCACACGGAGGTGCTCTCGGTACACCGCGGCGAGACTACAAGGTGGAGACAGGTCGAGTAGCGTGATCCAGCGCACGATCACCGAGAGGGTGGGAGATTTCTTCCACCGCGTACACAACCACCGCTTGCTCCGGCTCCCACTATCGCGGGCTCCCGTCGACGCGGCGCGGCGCGGCGCGCCGCGACTCCCAAAGATGACTTAGGCACCGCAAACATCTCGTGCACATCACGAAATGCCAAGAATACACTCGCCGAGACGTAGATCTTCAAGAATTTTCAAGGACGCCACGTGGTCCACGAAGATAAATCGATGAACTTCGACGGTCTTTCAACTAAAATCCTATCCCTGTTGCGATGAGGAACAGAAAGAAATAATCGTACATAATAATCCTTGTAAATATAAAGCTCGTTATACAATTGTTATATTAATTTATGTTAATTGACAAGATAATTGACGAACATTGCAAGAGAACAAGAATTTAAAGCTTTTGATGTCGCGAAAGTTTATTACATTTGTCTCCTTTAAATCTTAGCAATATTAACGGTATTTTATTAAAATGTATATACCGAGCACAAATATAAAATTTTGCCGCTCTTGTTCCTCCTCCAAAAACGAATCCCCATTCTTCCTTTTAGACAACGACCTTTTTCCTCCGCTCCTGTGCATGCTCCTTGGTGCCTCTCCTCTTGCTTTCCTCCTTGCTCGGCGAGTCTGGCTCTCGGGATCGTCATTCTGCAGGTTCGCATCATTAGTTTTTATTTTGCGACGGTACCGTGTGCTATTTTTATCCCGCGGTACTCCTCCTCCTTTCTTCCTCTTCTTCATCATCATTATCGTCTTCTTCTTCTTCGTCCTTCTTCACCCGTCCTCGAAGACTACCTGCCTGCGCGCACGTATTATTATTATACGGAACTTCAGTCCAAGGAACCCAAAGCGGGACAGAGCGGGGGTCCATTCCCCGAGATTCCCCGATCGAAAGGTTCAAAGAACTTAATTCGGCGCCGCGGCGTCGTTAGTTTTACGGGTTTTAAGCCCGCCACTTATAGATACTGATCTGAATGTAACTCACTATTTTTCGAGATGTCTCAGTATCCACCGGGATCAGTCTCTGTTCTTAATTTACATTAGAAAGCAAACGAAAGAATTATTATAATTAATTAAATAATAATAATAATAATATATAATAATAATATTATAAAATTATTATTAATAAAGAGAGCCAGTTGGGCCGAATAAAAAATCTTTATTATTAATTAATTACTGACGAGGTAAAAGTTCTGATTTGGTTTGAAAAAAACAGAATATTCCGATCGCGGTATTATATACTTACATGAAAAAAATAAATAAATAAAACAGAGGAGAATAGTTGTTTCTCCTCCCGTTGGAACGAGCGAGGAACCGAGAGATGAAACTGAACGTTTATAATTTCAACAGCCAGCGTTTCCCCGATCCTCTCTCGGTGACGATCGAATCCAATCGAATCGACACCGCGGAGGGGTATTCTCGCGCGCGCTTCACTTGCTTTGCCGTTTTTTTTTCTTCTTTCGCGATAGCGCGACATACCTTTCACTACCTTCGCAGCCTTCCACGATTATTAGCATAATGTTTTCCGTCGTACTTGCGTTGCTTTTACCTCTTCTAAGCTAGCAGGACCAAATCGGCAGAATCAAACCGGACCTATCAGAATATTTAGTACCCATTTTTTACTAATTTATACTACTAATAACAATTTTGTATCCTGTGCCATTTCGGAGAAAATCGTGGCGGTGCTACCTTAGCAAAGCTAGAAAGACCACAAGAAAAAAAAAAGAAAAAAAGAAAATTAAAATTTGTACATACCATACAAATAATACATTCATCCCTTCTGCTCGAAAAATAACTCGCCGGCTGATGCGCAACAGCGGAGTTGTTTTAGCGTCCATTCGTATCGTTAATGAAATTCTTTATCCGTGTTCCGAAAACGATGTCCAATCAACTTTGTTCCGAATTTCGAAGTCGCGCGACACAACGCGAGACGCGGAGTCATTGTCGGTAAAAGCGAGATTGATCGTCCGAAAGAACGTATAATCAATATTATACTATCGAATATATTATCGAATGCGACGTACCTCGGTATCTATATATAAATTTCGCGAAGCACATGTATTAAATTCGATACATCAGTTTTTCGTAATCTAAGGGCCAATTTCACCAACCACAGTTAGCTTAACCGACGGTTAAAGTTAGCAGGATTGACCAATAGAAAGCAGGGTGGATTCATTTCTATAGGTCAATTCTGCTAACTTTAACCATCGGTTAAGCTAACTGTGGTTGGTGAAATTGGCCCTAAACAGCCGCGCCGGGACCCGACGGGCGCGATTCATTCGTGTATTATCTATTATTATTCCGCGATGCGGTCTAATTGTGAATATTGTGATGTGAGAGCGGCGGCCGGCGGCCGGCGACGTTAAAGCGCGGTCGTGCGCGCCGCGGTAAAGACGAGTAGTGGGGGTAGAGGAGCGGTTCGAGGCGTGCTGACGTCACGCATACCGTGCGCGCACCGTGCCTAGTCACTTGTAGCCCCCACTTTGTCCCTACCAATCGCGTTGACGAGAAGCCGTTAGCCGCAGCGCGGCGCCTGCGTCCCGCGACTCCCGCGCTCCATGCATCAGTGCAGAGCGCGTCTTCTTCGTTGTAATCAGTCGTAATTTTTCCGTTGCCGTGTAACTAAGTAGGTACGTGCCGCGTCGCGAGATTAATGCCGGCCGCCGGGAGTGTCGTGCGAAGTGTTGAAAATATCGCGGAGATCGCGCGATCATAAGCGACGATATCGGTCGATTTTCATGAATGTCGTGAGTGAGTGAGTGGACGCGACGCCACGGTTGCTTTTGGCGAGTGAAGTTGGCCGTGCGATTTACGAAATTCCGCCATGTTCGTCTACCTGCGGGACATCGCGGATCGCGGCACGGGTGCGGCGTCGAGCGGATCGTACAGCTTCTTTGCCGTAATTTTTCCGTCGCCGTGTAATCAAGTACTCGCCGCGAGATTAATGCCGGGAGTGTCGTGCAAAGTGTCGAAAATATCGCGCGATCATAAGCGACGCGATCTTATCGTCGATTTTCGTGAAAGTCGCGAGTGAGTAGTGACGCGACGCCATGGTTGCTGTTGGCGAGTCCGCGAGTGAACCGTGCGATTTACGAAATTCTCTCCGCCATATTGTCGTCTCTCTGCGGGACATCGCGGCACGGCGTCGAGCAGATCGTATAGTTTCGTTCGTAGCTGCTCCGCCGTAATTTTTCCGTTGCCGTGTAACCAAGTACGCGCCGCGAGATTAATGCCGGGAGTGTTGTGCAAAGTGTTGGAAAATATCGCGGAGATCGCGCGATCATAAGCGACGCGATCTTATCGTCGATTTTCGTGAAAGTCGCGAGTGAGTAGTGACGCGACGTCACGGTTGCTGTTGGCGAGTCCGCGAGTGAAGTTAACCGTGCGATTTACGAAATTCTCTCCGCCATATTGTCGTCTCCCTGCGGGACATCGCGGCACGGCGTCGAGCAGATCGTATAGTTTCGTTCGTAGCTTCTCCGCCGTAATTTTTCCGTTGCCGTGTAATTAAGTACGTCGCGAGATTAATGCCGGGAGTGTCGTGCAAAGTGTCGAAAATATCGCGCGATCATAAGCTACGCGATCTTATCATCGATTTTCGTGAACGTTCGTGAGTGAGTGCGGAGTGCGCCAACCGGCCAACGGAGTACGGATTAACGCTGCAACGGAGAAGGACCTGGCGACCTGGCGAATCGTGGAGAGGAGGAGGAGGCCTGGCAAAGGCATCGGGCCCCGACGGAGCAACCTTGGGGTAAGTGTTATTTCTCATTTTTAAAATTAATTGTTCTTTTCTATTTATTCGCGTCGATTTATCTCGGATAAGCAAGAAATAATTTGAGAAACCGAACGTTTATCTAAAATTTTATAAAAGTTTATATTAGCGTCTATTTAATATGAATCTTTCATTTTTGTGTTACAGAATCATCGGAGCAACGTGGCTGACTAACTCCGTCCGTTGCGCATCGGTCGGTGAGTGACTTTTTTTATAATGATCACTTGATATCTGAGGTGAGATTGGGTGAGATCAAATAATGTTTGCGATTTATTTCGCGGTTCGGTTCGTGGTTCGCGGTTCGCGATTCGGATTGTACTAATTTTTTTCCAACATTGATTTATTTACCTATTGATTTATTCATCGTTTGATTTTTTAATTTCGGTTACATATATATATATATGTCTCTTTTTTTCTTTTTTATTTTTTGAATTGATAGCAAAGCAAAGAATACAACGACCATACCTACCGGTCCGACAAAGATCAAGGTCTTGCCGGTCTTACCTCGGGGCTATCGTGAATTTATAGTCGGCGCCGTCTTTAGATTTGTAGAATTCGAACTGGATATCTATTTGTCCCAACATTAGTTATCCGGTCCATTGCTACGATTATTACAGCTTTTTTTATTATTATGTCGCTGCGGCGTCGAATAAAGTCGGGATTAATAATCGCGGACAGCTCTCTCGGTTTAATATACATAACGCCGGTTAATATTCGTCGCGTTTGTAGCTTTGTATAAATTTTACGTCCGACATTGGCCGAACGCGGCCGAAAATATCCGAGATTTTTAGCTATTGCGTCCATTGCGCGTCAAATGCGCTTCATTTCTCGTCATCAACCCCCTTACCCTCCGTTTGATTTTTTAATTTCGGTTGTTTCGTGTACATTATGCTATTTAAATTCAGATATTCGCGATCAAGATATAATCTCGACGATTTCGATTAAAATGCGGTTAATATATTCTTTGCATTCTTTGAGTCGGGGCCGGCCGCTTGGTTGCCTTTACCTTTACCTAAACTTAAACGCATAAAAATATACAAACAAGCGCAGTTCTCGTGCCTCTTCTTGTTTAAGACATTTTCGTTATTTTTTTTGGAACTTGCAGCTGAAACTTATCAAAAATATATTTTAAAAGAAATACCTAATACAGATTTCTCTAAACATTTTTACGTAATATTTAATTAATATTTAAATACTGTCTAACATTCCTTTTGTAATACGTTAGCTCCAGTTTAAGTGCACAAGCAGATATAGTTTCCTAGAGATATCAAACTGTTAGAAAAAACGTGGTCTAAATTTTTTAGGTAAAGAATTAAAAATTGGTAATATGGAATACACATTGGAAAGACTACTGTGATTCCATTTTACGTAGTTGCCATTCACATATTTCATTCATAACTCCCGAAAAAAGTACTGTAGGTGAAATAAGAACTGCCAAAATTCAGTAGCTTTGAATCGGTAACATTCGCCTAAACTTCTCGTGCGCGAACTTTTTTGGACAACTATGTGTAGCTATTGTTAGTAAACGCTCGGAAATATACCTTTTTGTTTATAATTAGTGCTCTTGGTTTAAATTTTTCACCAATCCATGCAGCCAGTAAAATATCGGTTCGGTTCCGGTTTCGGTACATTAAAATATTTAATAAAGGTTTCGGTTTCTCTGTTTCGGTTTTCTAGCTAACAAAAGTATCGGTATTGCGCAAATTAGTTTTTTCGGTTCAAAATTTTTTTATTTGAAATTTGTATTAAATTAAATTATTTACATATTATCAGTTTTTTATTTAATGATTTACTTTTAATACGTAATTAGGATAATAATTGTATCAATAATTATGTGCAAAGCATTAATGGACTTTAATTTAAAATTATAGATCTATTTTTCACATATATGTTTTGTATTTTGACAATTAGTAGTCCTGAGAAATGAGGAGGGGAGGGAAGTCGCTGACCACTTTTATTTACATAAATTACAAAAATATTTTCTATTAGGCTCTAGAATCTATTCATTTCCGAGCCTATTCTTTTCAAGGCAATAGATTATAATATATGCGCAACTTAGTTTTTTCCGGTTCCGTTTTGTTAAAATTTTCTTGAAATTTTTATTAAATTAAATTATTTACATATGCATACTGCGTGTGCCACTGTAAAGTTGGCACCGCATTTTCAAAAATCGTCTGGATGTATCTTTTCCAGAAGAAACCTTTCCCCAGCTTTTTTTCTTTATTTGAATGAATGAATAATTCTTTAAATGAATTTTTGACTCAATGTGTTCCGTACAGAACATTGCCAGCTTTTTTTATCCGCGGTTCTATAGCACTATCGTTTCGTGATTCATGTCTTTTATGTTTACGTGTCTTGTTCGTTTTTCCGTCATGTTTGTCTCGAGCATTGCCGGGAAGGCGCGGTTTTGTTCGGCGGGAGTGCGCTTGTGCGCCTGAGTCTCCCTTCCATCAACGGAGGTCGTCACGTCGGAAAATTTCGAATTTTTAAAGGACCGTTTAGGGACATCAGCGGGTTTACATTCCGGTGCTTCGTGTCGACGTGGTGTCTTGGATGTTGCATTGTTCAGTGTGACTTTGACTTCGCAGAGTATCGTGAGTTCGTCTGGCGGCGGGTCGTTGACCTGGTCCGGAGAAGGGTCTCTCCTGGCGAAATTTCGACATCCCCAATTCTTATTTTTGAGGGTGTTTCTGTATTAGTGCTCTCCATTATATGTTTTTTCCTTTTTGGCATTGGTGGTGATACCGGATTGGAGTGTTGCATTTGGCATTTGTGACTCCCTGCACGAGGTGGGAGTGAGAGGTGGCGACGGGTAGTTTTTGGTTTCTTCTGTGCCCTTGGTGTGCGGTTCTGGGCGCCACCTTACTTTTTGGTTGGCGCCTTCTGAGAGGGGTGGAGGCTTTGATTTTGTATTTGATTCGCAGCTTGGGGTTTTCGATTGTCCGTTCATGTGACGGTTTTCGTATTTGGGATTTCGTGCGGGTTCGACGCGCCGATACTGCGGGTGACCGACGGTCCAGCAGACATTTTTCACACTGATTACACACTTGTGTTAATTTCTCGACATTTTATGAAGTTGAAATTATCGCAGCTTGACGAAATTATCGCAGCTTATTGTACAATAGCCTTTGGGCTAAAGCACAAGGATTGTCATAACCGTTTACGACAATCTTTGTGCATGGGCTCTTTCATGACTTACTTTTACTCTGCATGGCTGCGTTCTGATTTTCAGTACTTGCAGTGACTCTCTGCAATGCTCTCCATTATATGTGTCTTTTTTTTTAGCATTAATGATACCAAATTGGAATATTGCATTTAACATTTGTGACTCCCTGCACGAAATAACTTACGCAAAGCTTATACGCAAAAACCCAATCATATTCGCGTATAACGCGGCGGGAGAAAAATAGCTTCACGTAGCGAGCTCTCGGGTGTCGCATAAAATTCCGGATCGACGACAGGGATTTTCGTCCGATCGAATGACTGAGTCGCGGATTTATATGTTATAACTTAATGGTGACAACGAAGCAAGCATCGATCGCTCGCTCTTTATTGCTTTATTTTAATCAGGTGTTTCTGAGACGCGACGAGCGCATGATTCATCTACACGCGTCGTTGTGCGATTATAAAATTGTTCTCAACACTTTCAAGCAGAAACCCGGACCGGATGAAAATATCGGTTCGATTTCGGTTTCGGTACATTAAAATACTTAATAAAGGTTTCGGTTTCTGTTTCGGTTTTCTAGCTAACACAAGTATCGATATTGCGCAAATTACAGTTTTTTCGGTTTCGGTTTATTAAAATTTTTTTATTTGAAATTTGTATTAAATTATTTACATATTATCAGCTTTTTATTTAATGATTTACTTTTAATACGTAATTATGATAATAATTGTATCAATAATTATGTGCAAAGCATTAATGGACTTTAATTTAAAATTATAGATCTATTTTTCACATATGTTTTGTATTTTGACACGTAGTAGTCCTGAGTAATGAGGAGGGGAGGGAAGTGGCTGACCACTTTTATTTACATAAATTACAAAAATATTTTTTATTAGGCTCTAGAATTTATCCATTTCCGAGCCTATTCTTTTCAAGGCAATAGATTATAATATATGCGCAACTTAGTTTTTTTCCGGTTCCGTTTTGTTAAAATTTTCTTGAAATTTTTATTAAATTAAATTATTTAATGCGTGTGCCACTGTAAAGTTGGCACCTCATTTTCAAAAATCGTCTGGATGTATCTTCCAGAAGAAACCTTTCCTCAGCTTCGCTTCCGCTCGCTGCTGATCGTCTGATATATTAATGATCTCGAATTGCAGCAAAACTAAAATTAAGGCAAATAGAACAACACACAAATTTTCATAACATTATTTGTATGATATGACAATATATACTTGTATGACCAACAATTTGAAATGTAAAGGGAATGTTTCATACATACACATATATATATGTACTAATTGTAAGAACAGGATAATTATGATCATGAAATGTAGAATATGCTTTTGCTCTTTATCTCTCATTTTAAGGAAATACTTTAGACAGAAAATATTAGTTGAAATACCTTATTTTTATTCACGCATATGATCCAATGAATACGTGCCGGCAATATATATCGTGTTGATATATATGATATCTAAGAGATGCATTCGATCAAAACAGTTGAATCACTATTTTGTAGTGACGACTTAAACGCACACTGTACTCAGCCACTTGTCGAAAATACTCCTGCTATTATTAGCAGCGTTCTAATTCATCTTCCCTTTGGTTGAGTCATAATGTCTAATTGCGAAAATCAAAATAACGCAGTAATATTGAACTAAACGTACAAATTATGAGATACAAACCGAGCAAATACCATTTATATTCGAGTTACGTCTATAAGAATTGTTGAAATTGTTTAAAGTTATCTCTATATTTACATATAGCACTTAGTGGTTGAAATTTTGCGCAAATTACAATAATAAAATCAGAATGGGGCCAATAACATTTTTAATGCAGATGATCATGTAATTAATAATATCTTAATGATATATACTCCACAAGTTTCGATTAGCACGCTCCGTTTGAATTAATTTTGACGTTAAAACAAAATTAATAATTTATATTTACTTACATATTCTTCTGTTATATTTATAATTAAATGTCTTCCAATGTAATTAGAACCTTGCCAGCTTTTTTTATCCGCGGTTCTATAGTACGGGTAATGCTCAATGATATACGAATAGATGCCATTCAATACTGAATAAAGGTTTCGGTTTCTGTTTCGGTTTTCTAGCTAACAAAAGTATCGGAATTGGGCAAATTACAGTCTTTTCGGTATTGATTAAAAAAAATTTTTTTATTTGAAATTTGTATTAAATTAAATTATTTACATTTAGATTTATATTTAGAATCGGTACTTTATTTGCCCCAAGAGGCCTTAAAGGGCGTTTTTAAGGAACGTACCCAAATTTTTACATATTCTCTATTCCCATAAAAGAAACATCTGGCCATTGTGCGACTTCACAAATTAACACCCACCCTCTCTTTCTCTTTATATATTTCTAGGACCTAGACCGAACGAAAATATCGGTTCGGTTCCGGTTTCGGTCCATTAAAATACTTATTTATAAAGGTTTCGTTTTTGATTTCGGTTTTGTAGCTAATAAAAGTATCGGTATTACGCAAATTAGTTTTTTTGGTTCCGATTTATTAAAATTTTCTTAATGAAATTTTTATTAAATTGAATTGATTATATAATAAGTGATGATATTTCGACGTATAGATGTTACTTCATTGTTTTCTATGTTTTCATCTTCGGGTCTTAATTTTTTTAAGATGTAATGATTTTTAACGATACCGGTTTTGATTTCAGTTCTATTGGTTTTACAAAATTTCCATACGGTTTTTGTTTCAGACAATGCGTTTTCATTATTTTAATTATTTTTAATTATTTTCATAACTTGATTTACACGATGCAACACAAATAAAATATTTTATAAAATTATTTATTTAATAATTGTAGTTGTTCACCAATCAATTCCGATTATTATGATGTAATGGTATCAAAATATTAAATATGCAAACAATTAATTATATAATGTAATAAAAAAAATTTACTCACCAGCCGTTGTTTCGTCGCAGTCGGTTGGTTCCGCCACTGCTTCAACACCACACGGTTAACCTGGGGGCTAACCATATTCGTGATGTTGTCACTTACGACAGTCCATCGATCTCACATGGCACTTCTAAATTTCACAAACACGTTATACTTTCACAAGTGCAAAGTACGATTATTCCGATCGAATGATTCTGATCGTGACGAGCGCGAAATAAAATTTTACGAGACGGTTTTGTCGAAAAAATTCGACGTTGGTTCGACGGGACGCCGCATATTTTTTCGAGAAAAAACGACGTCGCGTTTTACGGCGCTGGTTTTGATTTTTTGCACAGTCTTCTCGTCTTCCCAGTATTTGGCGAACACGAAGCAGTTCAGATTTTCTGTGCTCTCATCTAAATCTGACTGATAGCTTGCGATCATTACATTTTATTTTTTCGAAATAATATAATTTGACCCAAGTTTATGACCAATGGCAAAAGTGGTTTTCAAAAACTCAAATGATAACTTAAAAAATAGAAATCTACAATAATATCATTTATCTAAATTATTTTAATACACTCTTAAGCATGTGTCGCCAAAAATTGGAGGTACACGTTGAAATAAAAACCCTACGTAATTACGAGGGACATAATTACCATCAAAAATAGAAGGGAAGATGGTACCTCGAAGTCAGGAAGTACATTACGTACCTACAATTTTTGGCGACACATGCTTAAGAGTTTACATACCTGCATTACTTGTTTCTTCCAGTTTTTTATCAAATAACGGATACATTTTTTGTCGGTGGATGACCACATTATATACACAAAATAAACGATTCTGCTGCTGCTGCTGCTGCTGCTGCTGCTGTATCACTGTCTAATTTGCGAATGTATTCCATGCATTCGCACTGTGACTCCCGGCACGCACCGCGAAATACTCCGCGAATGTCACTGCTTGTGAATATATTCATATTTATGTTAGTTGCGTAAATAATATAACAGTCGTATAAAACGGTCTAAGAATCCTTTGTTCGAGCAACGATATGACACGTCCGCGTCGATGCCACCTAGTGGCTATGCCACTGCTATTCGCGAATGTTTTTTGTTCAACAAATGTCGCGATCATGCATGGTTGACGCCGAGTACCTCGTATACGAGGTACGTATGTAGGAGGTACATTTGTACGAGGTACATATGCACGTACGAGGTATGTATGTACGGGGTACATACGGGAAGCCCCCTAAAAAACTGTACCTCCTAAAAAATTGTACCGTGAATTTATAAGTGCGGTGCCTCCAATCGGTACCTCCTCCTTTTATCAGTACCTCGTGTGTATTCCGTACCATGTGCTATACTGTACCGGGAAAAGTATCTCCTAGCAGTATGTAACTTGAAATGTCATTTCCATTTAGAAATTAGTACCTCGAATTTGGAGATACTACGCGGTACATGCTTAAGAGTGTAATTCTGTGAGGTCTCTGAGATCCCATCCACATTTGTCATCGTAACTTCAGCAAAAATTCAATTTATTTATTTATTTATTTTTTTAATCGATTGAGAATCGATCCATGAATAGGCCCATAATGTATAAAAGTCGATAGAATTAAATCGATGCGTTCCGTTTCACGCATGATGCGCATAATGCATCATTTATCCTTGTTGTTCACCGAACGCACAAGAGTTTCAAGATATACGAGTAAAAAGAAAAGAATATAGGGGACAAAAGTGCAGAAACGCGAAAAAAGGAAGTTGAGCTGGGGTCTTGGAGACTTCACTTCACTGTGTATACCTAGGGTTAACAAGCAGCACTGCGCTGCTGCATTCTCGATGCTGCATAACAAGGAAGAAATTAATATAATTCATATTTTTATTTAAAAAACCGTATATATGCAGCACACGGAAAGAATGGTTTTGCTGAAGTGTCTAAAAATTTAGCTGAATACAGATCTAAAAGTAATTTTGTTGGATCATCAAAATAATTATGTAGAACACCTAAACTGATTGCTAAAATGTCAAAATTTTTTACAGCATTATCATATTTTAGCGACTTACTATAATTATTTTGATGGTGCAACAAAATTATTTTTAGATCTGTATCTAGCTAAATTTTTAGATACCTACAGTCGTTTTGGTTCGACCCAACTGGCTAAATTAACATTTTTACATATAATAATGATTTGGCCAGTTGGGTCGAACCAAAACGACTGTTGTTTTGAATTATTTACTGGCGACGGAAGGTACTTGTTTTGTTTTTAGATACCTACTTCAGCAAAATCGTTCTTTCCGTGTACATATTTTTATCAAGGTCTAAATAATGTTAATATATATCACTAATGTAAAATGTATATAAAATAATTTTTTTATCTGCGAAAGTTGTTGGAATATTATCGAATCATTAGAGAATTATAAAATCTTGAGTTTAAATTTTTCACGATCTAATAAATAAAACTGTACGTATGAATTTACAATCATCTACAGTAGTATTTAAAGGGGTAAAACGTTTTGAAGACTCGACCGTTGAATTTGAGTCTAAGGATGAGAAATCAGTGAAATTTATGGAGAAGAACAGTATGTTATATCAAAAGATTTGTTGTACGTCACCAACAGTAACTATTTTAAGAATAATATATTTTACACATGAGGGAAAAGAGAAAGTTATGATAAATGGATTAATGACGCGTAATGAGTTAATATTTATTTTAAAGTAGATTAGTGTAAAGTAGATTATGGCATTTAAAATTATCATGTGAACATTATTTGTTACACTTTGTGAATCGCTTATTACCTTTTGTGAATTATGGCAGAAAGGATAAAAGGTTTATAGACATATTATAGTTATCTCACGAATTTCACGTGTTGACGCTGAACGACCCTTCTTAAGAGTTCCAAGCTCATTGAAGCATGCGATTATCTATCACTTTAGCCGGGGTGTCGAAGTTGGCTGGCCTTGCAACGTGGGAGAAGCGGACGCGATTCCCGCCACCGCTGCGAGTCGAGCCCCGGCGCCGGGTATGCTTGAAACGCAATGCCAGTGCACTACGTTTGACACACATGGATATCCATTCACGAAATAACTTATTACTATTTGTTTCTATTTTAATTTGACACGGCTACTGGGGGCAAATCTCGTGGAGACCGTGGACATATTCGGACGTGTTTTGTCCCGAATAATTTTTGAAGATTACTAATGCCATCAGCGCCGAGATTAGATTGAATCTTTCGAGTCTGTATTTATTATCTTCGACTTGTTCTTGGCCGTTATGTGATCCCGAGGAGGATTAGGTGCCATAAAATCAAAGAAGAAGAAGAAGGCTACTGGGGGCCACGGCACGAGTCTCGTGCGTCAAGAGGCGTAATCGTTTCTATACCCGATAACTGGCTCCTACTCTCAAGGGACCAGCTATGCACTCACTGGGTGTCTCCGTACTAACCGAGTCACCACTCTCGCATCGCTTGCACGTGACCATCCGAGAACCCGGGCATGAAGATTCATTCTTGACTTTTTCATATTTACTACGTGTTGGAGAGCAAACGGATTGACAGCCGAGAGCTCCCCAGATAACCGTGCCCTTTCTTGGCCCCACAACTCACCATGGACAGCGGTACTTGGGCCCGTATCACTACAGGCCCTTAGTGGCGCATTCAGATCGCCATTGACGTCGCTTGGTTACTGCAGAGCGCGCCGACCAGCCGACATCAGATCTTGCGACCGAGCCGTACTGAATCAGAACAGCCCCATTGCAACGTTCCAGCGAGACCACTGGGAGGTGGGCGCATGACTTGACTGGGGGAGGCTATATATTCGTATCACCAGATCAATTGACTTTAACCCTAGGCCCAAAGGAACTCGTGCAGAGAATCAAAGACCTAAGACAGCCTAACTCGGTCGATACAATACGACAGTGCTCGCACCAGCGCAGTTTTCGAGCCACTCAGATCGCCGGATCCTAACACGGATCCGCTACTTTTTTCGCGCTCCTTTCTGCCACGATTCACAAAAGGTAGTAGCCTTGCCACTGTTAACAACGTGGACGGGAGCGAGGCCGCCGTGGCCGACGTGATTACCGGTAGTAGGTCCGACGCACGTTGCACGTAACTTTTAACTTTTTAATTCGTCATGATTATTTGTACTTAATGCATTAAATTATGCGTTTTACTCATTGATATTGTTTAACAATAATCTTATCGTTGCTTATTAAAAAAGCAACGATAATTTTATCATTGCATCTTTAATACGCGTATATATCGATGCTGTGAGATTTATATCAATATTACTCGTATAAAGCCGGGTACTCACTAGGAGCAACGTGCAACGCAACGGTTGCTACAATTTTTTTACAATGTGTTTGTTCCGGAATAAGACGTATTTACGCAGCAACCGTTGCGTTGCACGTTGTACGGTTCTAGTGAGTATCCGGCATAACAAACTCTCTCCGTGATTATATCTCCGATTTAAGATGAGCTTAGTATACTCTCAACGCAAATACGTGTGTTAGAAATTCGCGGTTGACTTATGGCCGCTGGACATTAGTATACTCTGCCTGTTGCGTTTCGCCGCAAAACCTAAGGCCGGGTACTCACTAGGACCGTGCAACGTGCAACGCAACGGTTGCTACAATTTTTTCACAATGTGTTCCGAAATAAGACGTACTCACTAGTTGCAGCAATCGTTGCGTTGCACGTTGCACGGTCTTAGTGAGTACCCGGCATAAGATGGCTAATAGAATGGCTGGCAAAAAATGATGCTGTTGATACATCATTTTTTTTTCCATGTATATATTTCCCTTATTACCTGTAGCATAGCGTGACTTTGCGATCTCGTAATATCAGGAATTGAGCGCTATAGTCAAGCGAAAAGCATTAGAACTCCTCAACATAAATCGTGTAGATACTCTTCGAAAAGAAGCTGAAACTCTCTAATCAGAACTATCGAATTTTAAAGTAGGAGTGCCAGCTTCACACACCCGTCAGATTATATCCTTTCGCGAATTTTTAGAGCTATGTCAACGATAGGAAAAATAAAATGAAATAATAGAAAGCGATTGGTTCCGATCGGTCAGATTCAGATGAAAGCACAGTAAATCTGAACTGCTTCGTGTTCGCCCCAAATACTAGTAAGACTCCTGTTGAGCTGGCCCCCCCCACCTTGCAGAAATTAAAAAAAAAATAGCGCAAAATTACAAGCTATTTGTGAGCTTTTATATCCTGCAGATTAAAATATTTGAGCTTGTCACACTGAACAGGAATTTAATATTTTTTATGGGGGGTTGAGTCAACGTTTAAAAATAGATATTGAATTGATTTTTACGGCAGAATTAGGAGCTATTTATGAGTTTTCAAAATGATATAGTTTGGATTTTTGATCTCATCCTCTTAACCCCGAAACAACCCTTTAATTGATTCAACTCAAGAGAAAAATGTTGAGAAAAATTTAAATATATCGTATCGCGGATATAATTCGTATAGCGTATAAACTCTAAGAATAAACTCTTAAAATACGCGCATTTTGATTATTGAGCTACAACCCCTTCGCAAGAAAACCATCCCATCTTCCTGGCTTAAGAGAGAACTGTACTTAAAATGAATAAAATTATTTTACGACTAAATATTGTTTACTAAATTCTGAACACTAAAATAAAATGAAAGAGTACTTCACTCTTGAGACTGTTAGGGATCGGGGGTAGTTTTCCATCAAACGGCTAGGGTACAAAATCTGAAACTTCATATTTTTGTGATACGAATTATCCTGAATCGAGTTTACAAGTAGCAATTGATTCTGCTGATGAGAACGAGTACTTTACTCTTGAGACTAATAGGACTGAGTTCTATTAGGAGCTGTTTGAAGCAGAAGGGATGAATATATTAAGTTTATTTGTATGGTACAAATTAGTACAAATTCAGTCCTTCAAATTTTTGTATTTTAATTTTCTTTTTTTTTCTTGTGGTCTTTCTAGCTTAATGCTAAGGTAGCACCGCCACGATTTTCTCCGAAATGGCACAGGATACAAAATTGTTATTAGCGGTACAAAATAGTACAAAATGGGTACTAAATATTCTGATAGGTCCGGTTTGATTCTACCAATTTGGTCTTGCTAGCTTAGAAGAGGTACTTAATTTGGCGCCGCGGCGTCGTTAGTTTTACGGGTTTTAAGCCCGCCATTTATAGGTGCTTATGGGTGCTAATGCAACTATGAATATCGCAATTTTTTTATCATACCGTACCGCAGTATTACAGCAAATTATATTGCAAAAATTAAAATAATAATTATGCTAAAATTACACTGATAAAAAATTTTCTGCACTTTAGTAAATATTAGTTTGCACACAATTAACTGTGAGTACTGTAACTCTATATTTACTAAAATAAAGAAAATTTTTTGTGTAATATTTGGACTTTTTGTAATAATTCCGTCGAAATTTTCCATTGGAATCTTTTAGAATTTTAATTTCACTTTCGATTAAGTCCAGATGTTTCATCTTTGTATATAGTATATTTCGCGTCGCGAGAACTTATGAGTATTATCCGTCTCATATGTTATTATATACCGGATTGCTTTGCGGATTTCCTTGGACTTTAAACGGATCATATAAGAAATTATAGGATATAGGAAACTATTATTGCTACACACGCTTCTTTTTTTTTTTTTTATTTCAAGATACGGCGGATACGATAATTCCCTTATTTAAGCGACGACCATTAGTAGCAAGGTCGCCATAACGGTATATTTTTCTGTGGAATCCATTAACGCGCGCCAGAGAGATGGAAAATATAATCGTCCGCTTTAGGGGATCGCCGTTTCGACATCCTAAGTTTAGCCGTATTCATTTAAAGACTATATACTTTTTCGTACACAGGAAGTGACGAAATTGCAAATATAGCGATGTTGTTCGTTCAAACGAGCGGCCGATGTCACGTCGCGGAGATACGACGCGTTCGAGATATAAATTGTTTCTTTTTTTCGAAAAAAAAAGAGGAGAAAATAAAAGGGAGAAAAGCAGCGCGAACTTTTACCGTATAATAGTCGGCAATCAATGCCGCCTCCTTTGTCCGCCCCGGCTCCAGTATTCCGCGAGGTAAAACCAGTTCTCGAGTTAACGCTTTTGCCTAGGCGTGAGCACGTTGGGTCGCGGCGACGCCGCGTCATGTGTCGAGATCCGTACGATCTGTACTCGCGAAAATCAACGCAAGTACGACGGAAAACATTATGCTAATAATCGTGGAAGGCTGCGAAGGTAGTGAAAGGTATGCCGCGCTATCGCGAAAGAAGAAAAAAAAAACGGCAAAGCGAGTGAAGCGCGCGCGAGAATACCCCTCCGCGGTGTCGATTCGATTGGATTCGATCGTCACCGAGAGAGGATCGGGGAAACGCTGGCTGTTGAAATTATAAACGTTCAGTTTCATCTCTCGGTTCCTCGCTCGTTCCAACGGGAGGAGAAACAACTATTCTCCTTTGTTTTATTTATTTATTTTTTTCATGTAAGTATATAATACCGCGATCGGAATATTCTGTTTTTTTTCAAACCAAATCAGAACTTTTACCTCGTCAGTAATTAATTAATAATAAAGATTTTTTATTCGGCCCAACTGACTCTCTTTATTAATAATAATTTTATAATATTATTATTATATATTATTATTATTATTTAATTAATGATAATAATTCTTTCATTTGCTTTCTAATGTAAATTAAGAACAGAGACTGATCTCGGTGGATACTGAGACATCTCGAAAAATAGTGAGTTACATTCAGATTCCAGCGTGACTGGAAGTAATCGCGCGGCGTCAATATTAGCGCGGTCTGGTCAAGAATAGCACCGGTGGGAATCCCGTCTGACCACCTTGCCCCCCACGATCGGTCAACATCTAAATTAGGGTGAATGTGCCGTTGTAGATGCGTTACATTGTCGTTATTCGGTTATCGATTGGCCATATTGTGGTACCGCTGTTAATTATTGTCACATTTTATTATGCGACCCACGTAATAACGTTGGACATCGTAAGCAAAACGAAATTTTACTCCGAATACTGAAAAAAAATTACATTATTTGCTACACACAATTTATACTTAGGAATGTGGAAAATTCTTAGAATTTTAAATACTGCAACTCCTTGCCAATCATATTCCTTTATATACTTTATCAATCTTTAAGACACTCGATTTCCCACATAAAAAATTTTTGAATTTTAAATTCTCAAAATTTTAATTTTTGGAAATTGGGAAAATTCTTAAAATTTTAGATAACGTAACCTCATCCTTGCTGATCATGTTCTCCTGATTGCCGTTTTTCCGAGATTTTCGATTTTTGCGAGTAAAAATTCTTCCAAATTTCCCGAGGCAGAGAGAAACCTGAGAGTGGCCACGCCGGCGATTTAGCTTTACTTCACTTTTGCTCGAGATCGTTTTTACTCGACTGTTTAGGTGCTTAGTACGCCACTCGCACCCATTTTCTGTACTTGCCGCTTTAAACACGCTTGTATAACCTGCTGTTGATAAATTGTTTCCAAATCTCATAATTGTATGTATATACATTAATTTAAAAAAGGATATAATTTTATAATAAAAAATTAAAGAAAATGCAATTCAACAATAATACATGTGTATTTTATATCAATATATTTTTAGTACCGTTTATAATATATGACAAAAATAACAAAAAATTATTTTAAAACGATCAATATAAATAGTTCATTATATATATATTAATAATCTATATAGTGTGCTAAGCATAAAAATGCAATTTTACATAAATTTTACATAAATACGTAAAAATAAGTATAAATCTTTTGGCAAACTCTAAATGTACATTTAAACGTGAAATAATGTCGGAAAATTGGGAATACCAAAAAGAACATAATAACAATTAATTTTATATTTATATTATTTGGTTTACAGAAGTTAACAAACATAGATTGAATCTAAAGATCAGTTTGCTATAGACATTATTTTTACAAACATATAAATATATATTCAGTTACAAAAATAAATGGAATTTTTTATTCGATTCTTGCAGTTTCATAAATGTTATAAGTAACATTTCATAAGATGACCATTTCGTATAAATTATTAGTGTTAAGTATGATACCATATCATCGCAAAATTTTGTAATTCCTGTAATAAAGTGTCGTTTTGTAGTCTTATACATATATATATTATACATATATTATTATCTACGTTATTAAAGCTAGTATTATTATTAGTATCATTATTAGTACATCTCGGTATCACCAGCAACGAATCGAACCTTGACGAAATATAAAATCGAGCGAGCAAAATTATATGTTTCGTTATTGGTGAAACCGAAACTAGCTGAACACATTTTCATATCTCTCCACAAATATAGCGTTTTTAACCATAGACATTATAACATTACATTATTACAAGTACCACTCAATAAACAGATCAATAAAAACAAATTTATTTAACAGAAAAGAGAAATAAAAATTTTACATTTATAAAAGTATTTGTAGTGTCCATATTTTCCTTCTCGTTAAGCTGAGAATTATAAAGAATTAAAATATCATCATTAAAATTACGTACAACCTCGTAATTTTGTTTTAATAAAATAGACGTAACGATTGCGTTACAGATAATAACCGTTTTAAATTTTACTCATCGATAGTATTTGTAGAGCGTTCTTCCAGCAAAATTTATTAGAAAAATAATTATATTTGTCATTGGGCCATTGCCTCTATTTATGCAAGGTGAAAATTGACCTGCTATATATGGAAGCAAAGTTATTTTTCGTTAAACTCTATACATTACAAATTGAATACAATGGCATTAAAAAGAGTTACTTTACTGTCACATTGTAATTAATCATATTATCGTTATCGCCGCGAGACGATAGTAAATGTCGACGATAATCGTTGGTAAAACGTTGCCTTCTAGCGCAATAGTTAGAAAAGCACATGCGGTAATCATCAGTAAACTTGTTGCAAAGTTTGGCAGTTTGTTTATGTAATCAATATCGAAATCCGCGTTGTTTCCAATCCTAAACACGAAAAAGAATACTTTATTTGCGCGGAAGTGTAAATTATTTCCGACAAAGTGTATCATAAAAATTTCAGTTTTTTTTTTTGCGTGTGTAATTTTCGAATTTATCATTTTCTTTCCCTGTTTCTTCTCTGAATGAGAACTCACCGCCAAAAATACGGTCCGATCAGTGTGCTAAATCGTCTGTCAGGATAAATAGTTTTGTTATTACAGCATGCAACACTTCTTCTTGTTCTTCTTGTAATTTGGCTTCAGCGGCGGCCGTTCCGACAGTTGAAACTTTCTGACGATTCGTACCAGCTCGTGGAAAGCTTGATCGACGTTCATCCGTAGCTTAGCGCTGCACTCAATGTATGGAATCTTCAATTGACGCGCCATATTTTGCGCCTCCTCAATTGATACCTAAAATAAAGATTCAACTGGGTTAGTAAATTGTGGGAGGAAAAACATGGAATTACTTATTATTCTCTGCAGAGAGAAGCGAATGGGGTACGATTAAATTTGCTTACTTATCGACGATACTTACAATCCTATGATGGTCCAAATCCGCTTTGTTTCCAACCATTAGCATGGGAAACTCATCTCGATCCTTCACCCGAAGTATCTGCCTGTGAAACTTTAATATCTCGTCGAAAGACGAGTGATCGGTGACGGCAAACACGAGGAGGAATCCCTCGCCGCTTCTCATGTATTGTTCGCGCATGGCGCTAAATTCCTCTTGGCCAGCGGTGTCCAAAACTGTAACGCAAACATAGCTCTCTCAATATTCGATTTCTGATTCTGTATTAAACCGGATTCAAATTAAGCGAACGAGTGTGAATAAACACGAGCAAAAATAAAGACAGATCTTAAACTAAATTATATAGGTTGATGTATTCTTCGCTTACTGTCGAGTTTGGCTGGCACATCGTCGATAACGCACTGCTTCGTATAGGAATCCTCAATCGTTGGATCATAATCGGTCACGAAATAGCTCTGAAAACAATTTTAAATATATTATATTTTAGATATTCATCATGTATTTAACTCAGAAACGGGCATCTGGAATGAATCTTACACCCCAGTATCGAAAAAATAAAGCGTCACGGTAATTATAATGCGCCTCTTTTGTTCCTTTAATGTTTGTTTAGTTTTTTTTGTTTCTCATTTTCAAAAAATATTGAGTAAATCTATATAAGTTCAGTACATATTGTTCTCAAATACTGCTAAACTATAGAACAATCAAAAATATGCAATTAAATACGTAATTAAATACCAAAATATGTAATTAATAACAATAACTTTTATTTGAGGTGTAAAAATCATTTCAAGTAACTACTTATGCAAAAAAAATTAAAACACGTTTTAAATAAAAAAAAAAAAGACAGCCGATCATTCTTGATGAGGAGAATGACAAAAATTCAAACGGCATCTCACGTATTTGCCGATCGTCGGCAAATCGCATTCGATTTGCGAATATTGTCGCACCCCTCTGTTCCTCTCCGCCCCCTCGCGCGGGGGCTCGAGGTTTCGTCGGAATCGACGCGCCATGGCGCTGCCGCGTATATGACCATATATGACGATTGCCGTACGCGCTGTGACATAATGCCTAACCCGTCTTACCCGTCCAACTACTCCAACTGTTTGTTCTTCTGCCTCGTCGCGTGTAACGCGACCCGACGACGCGGCGACGTCTCGCTCGCGTATATTTCGCGATTACACCCCTTCCCCCGTTTCTACTTCGCCCATCGATTATCTCCGACAGGAATTCGACGATAACGCGTCGCGGCAATAATCGATGCTCCGGAGAGCGGCGAGGACAGATCGCATCTCGGAGACAACGACGTGAACGAACGCGACGTTTTCTGTTTTATTTCGGGGAATGTTCGGGGAATTTCCGAATAAAAGGGAAATTGGAGATTGGAGTTCCGTCGAGAGATCCGCGATCGGAAACGCCTCCGCGCGTCGAATCGAACGCGATCGATCTATCACGGATTCGGACATTCGGCCAGGCAGCATTGCATTATCGCGTTAGCGGAATGAATCGTTGCTGAAACTTACTTGGATGAATTGTATCGTGATCGCCGATTTTCCGACACCGCCCCCACCCACGACGACGAGCTTGTAGGTCTGCGCGTAGCTCTGTCTGTCAGCGGCTTTCGACATCTTTCTCTCTCTCTCTCGCTCGCTCGTGTTTGCTTTGCTCTCGTTGGCGCCGCACGCGCGCGATTAAACGCTCATCCCGCGTGGGTTGCGTACGATCGACGGACACGACGTCGACGTCGACACCACCACGGGAGGGACGACGTGTCCCGAGCGGCGCGGAAACGGGTATCGCGGAGCGGACGACGTTTCTCGCGCCAAGGCTCGTGCGCGCGGCCTCGGACGGTAGCCTCGCGGACGAGAGGCGCTCTCGCCAACTTTTTATGGTCGCAGGTCGGGATTCTCCCTCCGCGACGACCGCGACGATGTGTAGGTTTCGCGGTTCGCGGAGCAGTCGCGCGCGGCGCTGCGAGTCTACTTCGTTTGTTCTGTCACCGGTCACGGTGGTCACCAAGTCACCGTCACCAGTGGTCACGATTCACGGTGCGGCCAGGTGACTCCGTGACTCTCTGTCTCTGGGCCTCCTCCGCGACTTCCGCGAGTTGTGACGTGATTTGTGACAACCTGCTGATCTACTGTGTTTCACGGATTCTGGTGTTGGAATGCCAGTCGTTTAGATAATATTTGTACAGTGTCTTCCAATCTACACGTAAGTATGCCGTTGCCACTCTTAATTAATGTTATATGCTTGAAAACAATTCAACGCGAGATAGTAAACCTTTCCTGATAAAATAAAATTGCGTATTGCTTTGATAGGTACCGATTCATTAAAAAAGAAAAACTGTACGTCTGTTAATAGCAAATTCTAAACCTCAGTGAAGAGGATTGCTTCGAAAAATAATTATACATTGCACACCTGTTAATTTCCTTCTGACAGAAAACAAAGTTATTATTTAGCATCAATATATTCTTATTTATAACTGATTAATTTACCATGGGATAATAACCTTTCCTGATGAAAGACAATCCTACTGGCTTGATAGATACCAATTCATAAAAGAAAATTATACATTTGTTAATTGCAAATCACTTCTAAGCCTTAATGAAGAGGAAAAGATAGGGCTTGCTTAAAAAAAAAAAAAACTGTACACCACTGATTTCTTTTTGACAGAAAACAATAAAGTTGTTACTTAGCATCTGTATTCTGTATTGCAGATATTCAAAATGAATAGCTCGACAGATCCGAGGCGGCCGGACAAGGAGGTTCGCTACAAGCCACCGGGCTCAAACAATCAGACGCACATGCAGGACGACATGACTCCGGAGTACATGAACGTCATAGGAATGATCTTCAGTATGTGCGGCTTGATGATGAGGCTGAAATGGTGTTCCTGGGTGGCGCTCTACTGCTCCTGCATCAGCTTCGCCAATACGCGAGTGAGCGAGGACGCCAAGCAAATCCTCAGCTGCTTCATGCTGTCAATATCGGCGGTAGTGATGTCCTACTTACAAAATCCACAGCCCATGATACCGCCGTGGGCAAGCGCCATGCAATAGTTTCTTTTTTTTTTTTTTTACAAATATATGTATGCTCTGCGCAGCTTACTTTGTTAACGAACTGTCTTCGTCTTATACACGAGAAAATTTGAACATTTAACACGGAATCTACTGGAATGAATGACTGTTTATATTACACAGAGAAGTTTCCTGTAACAAACGAATGAATAATGATAAATTTACTGTAATAATTTATTATCACTCGGCATGCGACATCGAGTTCGCGTTACATTGATAATTTTTTCGGAATTTTTTCGTTCTATGGTGGTCTCAATATGCAGATAACCAATTGCATGTACATTATATACAGATGTAGCGGTTTTCTTTATCGTTTATTTCTTATAAATAGTTCTATGTTAAAATTAATTGTATATTCTGTGCATTTTTTCCTCTAAGGTTACAATAAATGTTACACTTTCTAAGCATACGTTATATTGACTAGAATTTAAATGCCACTTGGTGCTATTTTTTTTTACATAAGTACAGCGACATCAAAACTCCGATTCTTAAGCATATCCTCAAGAAAGGTCATATACTTGACAATCGCATTTTCTTTTGACTATATATAATCGCGATAACGTTTCGTGAAGTATTTTTTTATTCGCCCTAAGCCCTAAGTATCATCGTCAAACTCGAGCGATTTGACTAGAGTGTAATAAAAAGGTACTGAATAATTATTACTACGCCATATCGATTCGTATATTAAAGCACGTTCTAAGAACAGTACAAATTATATCAAAAACTCGAACAGAATTATGTATGCAAGATTTGATTTTTATTCGACAAATCCATTTAGAAATATATAAAAATCATGGTTTCTACTGTGATCTTAATAAACGATATTGATACAAAATAGGCCGTTACTGCGATATGCAGTACATATTTTAATCTCGATCAAGAGATTTATAGTTAGTTGCAGAAATGTATTTCTCTCTGACACTAGACGAGAGTAGGAATAGCTTTTCTGATATAGAATTGAAAATCCTCCCCCAAGAGATAGGTAATTTCATATTGCATAATTAACATCCAGCTTCATTAATTAATTGTTAAAATAATCGCTCGACTATTGTTCAACATTGTCCTTAGGAACATGCACAAGTACCTTCTTGTTATTGATATTTAAGCAATGTAATCCCGTTTGAACGAGTTATTGTTTAATAATTGTGATTATTACAGTAAGATTATCAAACTGTAATACCTCGAAGAAATGCGTTGCTAGTCGAAACATTCGTATCAAGACGGGACAATGTTTTGAAGAAAGTATGTTTAAATCTGTAAATCGAAGATGGACAGTCGCAAATGCGCAAAAGCGACATAAAAACGCATTTCAAAGATATCCTACGTTCATACGTTTCTTAGACTGCCGTTTAGGTTGATTACCTGAGAAATTCGTAGATTGAGGAAGAAGAGGAAATTGGTAAGAAGAAGAATTTGGCACATATATCCAAACGCCTACTTCTGACTACTGTTATCGTGCCTCATGGTCCTCGATTGATTTTATTTCAATTCGCTGAGCTAAAAAGTTCTTCACAATAAATATTCCTTCTAGTCGAAGTTAAGGAGGATCATACACGAGTCGCACAGAGCGATACCATTATTTCCTCCATTACGATTGTTTGTCGAGTGAAGGATGACTTCACAATCGTTGATTATGTCCAGCATTTATCTTAGAATCTATGACTAGACGCTGCTCTCTCCTCGTCCCACCAGCGTAATGGGATACACATATTTTTTCCGCTTGGCGTTGAAGAATGGCGAGCTGTGCTGGCCGGAGGTCGGTGTGGGCGACAGGCCTCGGAGAAGCGGTAACGATGCGTCGCCGCCCACGCCTGTAGCATCGATTCCTTTCTTCCATTCGGCACCTAGATCCGTGGCCGGTGCCATGAGTCCTTTGCACTCCGGTGAACTACGCACGCTAAGAAAGACGTCGTTGCTACTGTCGCGCTGGCCGCAGGAACCCTGAAGACACGAAGACACGATTGCGGACGATCGAAATTTATTTCTTATTGAAAGATAAATTGACCTCTACCTTCGCCTCGTAGAAATCCAAGCTGGACCCGTTGGTATTATTCTCCTCCTCGTTGAACTCCACCTGGACGCGATGCGAGGTATGGGAGACTCTCGAGGAGTGCGACGACGTGTGGGTCGACGAGTTCTCCGACAAATCGTCCCTGCAACACGCTGCTGTGCACGTCCGTTGTTCTCTGAAATATATATCATATATATTTATAGAATATATACAAGTTCTTGTGAAAGAAAGTTCAAGAATTATAGAATAAACGGTAGCTCACTAACTTCAATAAAATACTTAGACACAGAAAGATCAGCCCTATCTCGGAATTAAAAGCGAATTTTTATGCGAATGTGATTCGCGTTATATCATTCAGAAATCTCTTCTTTATATAGGCAAGTTAAATTTTTCCTTTAGTCCAAACTTTTTTATATACAAAGGTATCCACCTCCTAACGATAACGGAGTCCCGTCGTCTCGGGACCGGCGGCGGAAGACCGGCGGCGGCCAGGCTCCTGGCGCTCTCGTAACTCGCCTCGCTGTTGCCGCTGCTGCTGCCGTTGTTGCTGCCCCCCGCGTGCTCCCCCGTCCTCAGGAAGTAGTTCTTCGCCGAGAGCATCGCGTAGTGCAGATTATTCTTCAGGTCGTCCGCCGCCGTCGACAAGTTTCCCGGGATCTTGGGGGTGCGTCGCATCGGCCTGGGCGCCGGCACTTCCGGCGACGGCGGACTGCTCGTCGACGCCTCCGACAGCGTCTCCGGGGTGGCCAAGGGTGCGGTGCGCGTCGGGTCGTCCCAACGGCTCGGTCTTCGCGCAAAAGAAAAAGAAAGGGGTGAGTTTCACCCGCGAAGGGAAAACCTCGATCATTTCACCATCGAGCTACCGAAACTTCGTTTGCGGATTTCAAGATCCGGACGACACAAACGTCTCCTTCGGACCTTGTGTCGTTCGGGAACACTTCCTGCGCGACTGTGATCTTTTATATGATTCAATCGTATATCGGTGCGAGACGATAACTTTGAGGTGCACGATATCATATAGCACGGTGAGGATTCGGATCTAAGCGAGAGAAGCGAGAGTGAACGAGAGCGTGAAATGAAATTGCTTAAGATATTCTGAGTGAAGAAAGCGGGTGCGATGATTGATTCATCCTCTTGGATTCCTTGATACCTTTCTGATCAATGATACCTGTAATCCAACGATTCTTCCACCATTCATTCAAATATTCCTTAGAATTCGCTACGCTTTCTCATAAAAATCTACTTTGCCTTTGCGTCATTGAGATATCTCGATTAACGCGTGGATTCTAATAAAATCAAGAATTTTGGGTCAGCAATCGCATTTTCTTTAGACGTCTGGCAATAAGGGTAGTGTTGCTGGCACTAGGTGGTCAGAGTTCAACGTCATCACTTCTATCGCCGCTATCGGCCTCCTCTTCGGGGTTCCCTCCCTTCTTTTGTCTTGATACTAATTTTTCGCGGTTCGAAATATAAAAAAAAATGTTTCTGGTCGAAAAAAAGAAATTTTAAAAACTATTTCTATATAGCACCATTACATCTAGCATTACATTACATCGATTTCGATTATTCGCGCTGTCGGACCGCGAAGGGTTCAAAGTGGTGGTTCATCGTCCTTACGGTTTTCCGTCTTCCGGCCGGGGCGTGTGGAGCAGCTCACTGGCGAGGCTGACGTACTCCCACGGGATACCCCGGGAGTCCACGCTGAGCTCGCGACCGGCCTGCGGTATGTCCGTCGGGCTCTGCAGCGACGTGAAGCTCGTCTCCAGGCAGAGCCGGTGCGGCGGCGTGCCGGCTAGGTGGCCCAATTGATACCGGGACGGGCTGGACGGCGACAGCAGGGCCCGCATCTCCTGCTCCTGCAGCTCCAGCTCGTGGACCTCGATCGTCTGGTGGTCGCGCGCCGCCTCCGACGACCCCTCCGTCGAGGACGCCAGCCGCTGCGGCTTCGCCGGCCCCAGAGTCGTCACAACCTGGCACGACGCGAGCCACGACGTAGGCGGTATATAGTCGTGTCTATCTCGTTACAGAGTAGGTTCGCGAAACTACAGGTACAAATCGCGTCCGCGAATTTCTCGAGATCGGTTTCTTCCTCGGCCAACGTCTCGTTAAGTTTCTCCCGTTTTCGTTTTTTGCCTTGACTAGCCAGGATAATTAAATGTCACGTGAAGATTGAAACGAAGTTACTTCTCGTGGAAAAAGAACAAGGATTCGTCGGTTTGCTAGTTCAATTTTCTACGTTGATATCTTTGTAAGTGTAAGTCTCTTAATGTTCTCTCTTAAGATATCTTACTTAAATAAAGTTTACTTGAGATTTGAAAAAAAAATGATCCATCTTTGACTTGTGTGAATTAGCTCATTACTTACGTAAACTTAATTATAAGCGACACTCATAAGATTTTTTTTTCTATTTTCGAACCTACGTCGCAATTCTAACGTTCAAATTTTGTACCTATAATTTGTTGACACCTATATGGATCTTCATTGATCTTGAATCATTATACAATATACTTTAGACCCGTTTTAATAATAGTTTTCAATAAATATTTTCACTCTTTTATTACGTTAATTTATCGTCTAAATACTCTGCCGCATCTACTATCTTCCACGAGAGAAATTTTTAAACCAAGCACAGATACCTTTATCAAGATTTATCAAGATTGATCATATTCATCAAGATTTTTCTTGAAACTTGCGAGAGCAATTCCGCTTGCGACATTTTCCCATGCCCATCGCGCATCGGAGAGGGCCAATATCCGCGTTTCAACCGCAAATCAACGATGAACGGTCAATTTGCGTAATAGAGTCAGAAGTAACCGCGAAAATATTTAACGCCGATAATGAGAAGGCGGATACGCCGATATAAAGCCGCAAAACGGAAATCCGGAAAACGGGATATTTATTCCTCGTCCCGCCGAGCGTAAATTCTTTCAATCGCGCAATCTCGACTCTTCTTTTTCTCCTCGCGCGGAAGAATGCACGTCAAACAATTCTGGCGCGTTTACGCTCTCCGCTCGCGGCTCGACAAGAATTGCCGCGTTACTCCCATTTCTCTTTTACCGCGGCAATCGAGTTAATCTTTCACGTCGCGTCAGCGAAGCTCCTTTTTGAAAAGATTTAATCCGAGCTTTCTTTACTCAGTCAACATTCAAAGCGTCGCTATTCACCCTATGAATCTGCTTTGACTTGATTTTTTGAAAGATACAGTTGCACGAATTCTTAGATTTTTTTTATACTTTTGTAGATTTTATAGATTCATGGCGAAATTTTTTCGCAAAGGAATAAGCGAGCGTTTAGAAGCTCTGTATATCTTTGATACTTGATAAAAGCATTTAGAAGCTCTTTATACCTTTGATACTTGACAAGAGGATTAGATTTCTTCCCGCACGTTATATCATATATCGTATTATTACTAGCAGTAGTACATATATTTTTTTATCTTTGTATTTTTACGGTATATATTTCTGATTGTACGAAAAAGGATCTTCCATTAAAAAATGAGAATTCTTTTACGTAGATTACGGAAATTATTTTTATATAGATTATAGAAATTAATAGATAAAAGCTGTCTTTCGCATTTACATCGTAAGAGTAAGGTCTTACTGGCAATCGTCCTTTTCCGTGTTAAAGCTCGTGATAATACTTGCGCGATAAAACCGTGTCTTTCACATTACTGAATAATGGATTATCTTAATTCGTATATCATCCCCTATGACAGTTATTCTTGCAAACATCAATCTCGACGCTACTTCCTACTGTTGTCAATCACACTTGTTTCGATCATTAGTTGCCAGCATGCAAACCAGACGATACTCTCGCCAAAATCTAGTCTAGAATCAATCAGGCCAATCGACTCTATAGTCGAGTGCCGAGTGCACAATGAAGACGATATCATCAATCAGTGCATGATGCGCATGCATTTACGTGTGTATGCGTGTGTGCATGTAGATATATTGTGCGTTTACGTGATACCGGTCCCGATCTATATGTACGATCAACGTTGCGTCAGGAAGTGCTTACCCCTTTACCGGAGCGCGATCGAATAATCAAACTCGTCCTGAAACCGACCGACGGACCGACGAACTCTATAGGCTCGGATATTTCAATTCGATTAATGTTTTGTGTATAGATCAAAATTCCCGGTGGGCGATGACGCGAATCGAACTTGTCTCATGTAGCACGCGATATCCGCGGAATATATTCTGGTTTAATCCCATTGACCACAGAACGTCACAATTTTAATCTAACATCCGTAAGATATCTCAGTTCGATTCCACGGTATTCGTAAAATATTTAATTTTAATATGCTCCGAGCAGAAAGTACCTTGAGGTTTTCGTGAAATAATATCGTATCGAGCAACAATTATGAAAATTGAGTCTTAAAATATGTCGTATTTCTATATGTGTAAAAATGTATATACTTCCTAGCAAAGAGAAAAAAATATGACATTTTAATTAATTAAATCTACCACATTGTTTTATAAAATTAAAGTTCGTGTCGCAAGTGTGTAATAGATATCTTTCTTTGGAATGTAATGAAGAATGATTTGTCCATTATGACATATCGCGGATAAAATGACGCGACAGAGATCGAGAGAGGAAAAATGGAACGTTAAAAATACCCCCGAGAGAGATGCCTCGGGCACATTTATCCTCGTTTGCACACGGATCAATTCTGGACGTTCGAAAATTCTCGGGGAATAATCCTGGGGATCATTTACGACATTTCGCTACGCGAGGCGCTCGAGCCCTGGATCAAGTTCCCCGTCCAAGTACCTTGTGTCGTGGCGCGAGGAGGGTGCGGTAGCGCGGGCGTCCGGTGTACCCCGATGGTGGAGCGCCACGATGCTCGGGTGATGATCGAGGGGTGGGCCCCTGAACTCGATAGCCGTCGTGTCTATCACCGCGATGGCTGCACTAGCATCGGCCCCCGTCGCCGTCGCTGCCCCCGCTTCTGCGCAGCCCCGATCTCTGCACGCCAACACCTAATCCACATCGCAGCCATGCACCCTCAGCCACCCACTTTGCGCTGATCTCTAACCGCTCTCAATCGCTTAAGGCCGGCCGATTTTTCGCAACGGGTTCTTCCAAATACGTTTTGAAAAGCTCTCGCGGAATACGGTTTTGTAATTAAAGTACTAAATTTGTCCAAAGATGAGAAATTTAAACGCTGGATGTCAGTGGGGGATTGCTACGTCCTACGTCCGTCGAACCTCGGCAAACTAATTAAGTAATAACCGTTTCTCGTATTTGCCCCGGAATACAGCGGTTCTATTAACAATCTCGCGATTACACTCCTCCTTTTCTTTTTCTGAAAACGCCAGTCGCTAGCTAATCGAGCTGATTAGCAATTAGGGCTCGATTAGGATCAAGCTAAACATCAACGTCCCTCTCATTGTAGGTCTAAGATGATGATAACGTGATAAAAGAGATTTGTTGTTGTGACGTTTGCGCGATTTAATTGCCTGACTTTGTTATAATTTAACTTCTCGATTCTATTTCGGGCTAAATTACGGCTGTTCGAGTTTTATCGGTATAACGCGAAGATCGTATCTGCTTTTCCTGCCGGAATTTCAATTTAAACTTGCTTAGAACAATCGAACACCTCAATACTGAGTCACGTTAATTTCAATTCGTTCTTTCGGCGGTTTATTACACAAATTCTTCTTTTCTAATAAACACTTTACACTTGTTTGAAAAACTAAAACATGTTTAATCAAGTCCATGCGTATTTATCGCTAAACGTACAAAATTACGATTTAATATTGGCAAAACAAAGTACATTACAAAGCTGACTACAGTAAAGAAATATAGCATAAAAGTTGTAATCATATTAATAAAACAAGTGAATTGCAGAATGACAAATAGCGACTACGTGACGCGACTTAAACCAATAAATAACTAATGGGCGCAAATCGAGTGTTATTAATAATGCTCAATGCCTTACGACGCTAAAAAACGCTAAAATATATACGAATATTTCATACATGTATATATAAAATTAATATATAATTTCATTTTTATATTTTTTCAGAATTTTTTTATTTTATATCTTGTTTTTAATTCCAAGCGAGTCGTCAATGTCGATACGTCAATGTCAAGAATTAAAAAGCTATTAAAAAGCTTCGATAAATAAACCACGTTGTTCCTGTGGCAGAAAATATTGTATTAATTAAAAAAAACATACATCGCAAATTATACAGAATAACAAAGTTGTTACAGAAATCGTATGCATTCACAAAACGACAAAAGTGTAAAACCTTCAATTTACTTTCGTCTGAATTTTTCGCAGTGGACGTCGTAAAAAAATATATTGATCCACATTATCATCGCGTATTTAGCGCTAAATACGTCCGAATGTCACATTGCTTTGAAATTTCATATGCAATTTTCAAAATGGATAAAAATTATATAAAGTTGAGCAATCATTTTTAACGGTAAATGCGCGACGAAAATACGAAATATTGTTCTTACAAAAGCGTACATACATGTACCTTTAGTTTTCAATTTGTACTTTAGTAGATCTTAGTCGTTTTGCGTGCAGTAAGCAAAAGAGGAAAACGACGGAGAAAGAGTGAAAGTGACGAAGAATACAAATCGATCTCGTACGAGAAACGTAGGGAATAATGCGCATCTTTCCTTTAACAAACGGACCAGCGGCCAACTCTCGCTTAATGTATATCAAATTAAATTAATTATAAAAATATATTATAAAACCTGTGTGTGTCATATATCATAAAAAAAAGAAAATTATTAGGAATAAATAATTCTTTATAACTAATAGTCTTGTAATTAAATTATATTAATAATTATTAAGTAATTAATTGAATGATAATTATTTGCATGTATCATAATGACATTCGCCTACAACAAATATTACTGAAATGTAGTCTATTTTTTTAGCACTCTACTATACGTATATATCTAAAAATAGAATACAATTTATATTCTATAAAAGAAATTTAGTTTTTTTTCCTACAATTTATCAATTGAATTGTAACCGTTAGTGTGATATAAAATAATTCGTACGCAAAATTAGTGTTTTTCATGTAAGGGTATCGCGTGCAAACGATAGCGTATTCATATGCCGCTGGTTGGCTACTATTCGACATACATAGAACGATAATGTCATGTGATGTACGAGGGCATGCACGTCAGTCGTGTTACTCTACTTAGGCGGATGTTAGGAGTAATAAGTACAAGAATATTCAACGAACGCACGTTGCACCAAGTAGCAATATTGTCGAAATAATTAAGGTATCCGCGATATCGAAAGCGACTA